>NC_090173.1:60204989-60217489 GCF_024679245.1 Pseudorasbora parva
ATTAATATAATTTTAAATAATATTGATTGCAACTATAATAAACAAACAAATGCAGTTTAATAATAAAAATATATACATATTTACATATACTAATGATAATAAGCACTTCCACACATAGTTTAATAAAAGTTTATTTAAATATAATGTAAATAACATATGTGTCTATGTATATATATATATACGCATGAATATATATAATTTATACATTTAAAAACTTTAACATTAAAGATAGATAGATAGATAGATAGATAGATAGATAGATAGATAGATAGATAGATAGATAGATAGATAGATAGATAGATAGATAGATAGATAGATAGAAATAATATAATATATGTGTCAGAGGGTGTTTTGGTGTTGGTTCATGTTTCATGTTTTTGAGGTATCATGTTCACAGTCATGTTTTTTCATGCACTTCCTGGTTTGTCATGTGATCCTGACATGTGCTCCCTTGTTTTGTGTTCTGTCATGTCATTGGTTTATTGTTTGATCATTGTTCACAGGTGTCCCTTGTCCAGTCATTAGTCTATGTATTTTAGCCCTCATGTTTGCCATGTGTAATAGATGTTGTTACCCACTGTTAGTGAGTATATTGTTTATGTTCTGCTTCATGCCAAGCCTAACCTGTTGTTTAATGTTTTGGATTTAAGGTTGCTCTAATAAAGACTGCACTTGGGTTCTAAACCTTGCCTCCAGTGGACTTAATGTGACAATATGTATAAATACTATAATAAAAAATACTATTCTGCTAAACACACCACACACTCTTGCCAGGACTTGCACCTGGAATCTTCCACCCAAAGGATGGATGTGTTACATTACACCACAAGAGTTTTTTGTGTGTTTTTTTATTTTAACTATTACACCACACAAGTATTATTCTTTTTTTTTTCCTTTTTTTTTTTTTTTGTGTGTGTGCAAATTAAGCATTGCAAACACAGCAACTAAAAACAAAAGGTTCACATCACAACACACCACACAGCAAACACATTTAAAAATATATAAACATAAAAAATATATAAAAATGTAATAAAATATATAATAAAACTGCTATATAAAGCAATTCAAAGAGGTCCCTGTACACTCTCCTTCCACTGAGCCACAGAGAGGCCTGAAGCTGGACAGTACCACCGGCCCTTCAACTGAGTGTGGCCAGTTGTCTTGTTTTTGGATTGCCCACAGTGCTTGCAGGTGTAGTGGTAAACATCCTTTGTCAGGCGTTTCCTTGGTGGTTCACCCCTAGCCATTCTTTCCTCGTCTTCTTGGGCAGCTTTCTGCTGCCTCCAGGTACGCTGCCTGGGCTGAGTAGGGGGACCAGTTTGTGGTAGTCGGTTATCAGGTGGGTCCTGGAACTGGGGATGAGGCTGGAACTGGGCTGGGTCCTGGAACTGGGGATGAGGCTGGAACTGAGGAGGCTGGAACTGGGCTGGGTCCTGGAACTGGGGATGAGGCTGGAACTGAGGAGGCTGGAGCTGGAACTGAGGAGGAGGCTGGAACTGGGGATGAGGCTGGAACTGAGGAGGAGGCTGGAACTGAGGAGGCTGGAGCTGGAACTGAGGAGGAGGCTGGAACTGAGGAGGCTGGAGCTGGAACTGAGGAGGAGGCTGGAACTGAGGAGGCTGGAACTGGGCTGGGTCCTGGAACTGGGGATGAGGCTGGAACTGAGGAGGAGGCTGGAGCTGAGGCACTGGTAGACCTGGTGGGTAGCTGGGAAAGGGTGGGTAGGATGCAAAGTCTGCTGCTGGTGGATATATGGGAATTGCTCCAGGGGGAGGGGTGGGCAGGGGGCACCTTTTTGAGGTTCGTTTGCGAACAAATGCCTTTCCCTCCTGATTTTCAGGCTCCTCAAAAACCATTGCCTCATGCCCATGTTGTAAAGGAGCAGCTGGAAGGTCTCTCACTTCAGGAAGCGGCTCCTTTGCCAGGTATAGTTGATTAGGCAGTTCAGTACCCTGCAGCAGCATGTCCCTGTCTGCACGTTTTTGTCTTCTTAGGAGCCTGCAAGAGAAATTCAAGTAATTTATTAAAATTGGTTTTAAATTTATTGCCCTAATTTATTGAAATGTGCTACAGAAATAATTTAAATTAGTGATACATTTCAGTAGGCATCTGTAAAAGTGCATTCTACCATCTTAATATATATCTAAATTATGGCACATGCTTTCAATGCAAAATGATCGTGAGTACAAGTGAAAGGGTTTAGAAGCAATTGTTTGTGTGAATTTAGATTGAATATTTGGATTTGTGTTTAATGTTTTAAGAAAATTAGCGATGGCTACAAGAATGTATTTTAGAAATTCAGAAAAACTGTAATGACTTGCCTGGTTTAATAAAGTTTCAATAAACTAAACTTAATATAAAGCCCATTGTCTTAACTTTTATTAATTTTTAAAAGAAACATGTACAGGAAGGTTTTTCAAGTACAATCTTGATATGCTACTGTGATTGTATAAAAGTACAGCACAAAATAAGACTCACCATGAGGAGACAGTAGTGGTATTTATTGGGACCAGAACCAGGTTAGTCTGTTCTAGAACTGCCCTGCTGTCCTCCAGAAGCTGTTTTAAGTGGCTGTATACTGCTACAATAGATTGAGGAATTGGCAGAGTTTTTCCACTTGTGTCCTTGGGCCTGTTCCGTGCTTGCTTAAACTCTTTGAAAAGTCGTAAGCAAACACATTCACAGACCCGGTGGACTTCAGGGTCCTGAGCCGCCTGCCCATGAGTCATGAACAGTCTATGGAAAAGAAGGGTGATATAATCTGGACTGTATACTGTGTAAAATATAAACTAGTGACAATTCAAATTGTTAAATTACCTCTCTGCTGCCTGCTGTCCTGGAGCAGAACCGCTTGGCTTCCTGGATGCTCTCCATGGTCCTGTCAAGGTGTTTTTCTTTGCCCTCTTACCATATTTCGAGGGCACTTTGTCCATGGGATTCAAAGCCATGTACAGACGGACTATTTCGGCCTCCTCTTGCAATGACAAGGCAGTGATTGTACGGTTTAGGCCAACCAGGTACGCTGCCAAGGCATCAACTGCCTCCCAGCCCAAGACACCTCTAGCATCACAACGTACACTCTGAAAATTGAGAAAATAAGCAAGTCCAATAAATATATACAGTGTTGAGTAAATAGTTCACATTATACATATATTTTAACTGTACATATTGTTGACAATATGTTTTTCACATGTCAGCAGATACATTTTTCTTTTTAAATTTTTTCTTCATTGGTTCTTAAACTGGTTTGTAGGTTTGTCCATGTTGTTTTGAACATGTAATTTCTATTTCAAGAAATGAGCCAAACCATTGGAGAAAAACTGTAATAAAAGATATTACAGGATAGCAACATTACCTGGCCGGATGTGCTAGGATGTGCCGTGTCATCCGCCTCATCCTCACCGACCTCCTCATCAGGGGATTTGGGTCCAGTCTCCCCTACAGGACTGGTCACCTGGGCCTCCATGACAGCTAATGGAGGGTCAGATTCACCAGCCCTAAGGTCAGCTGGATTGCACACAGTCCTGTCATAATCGCCTTCATCCTCGGGCTCCTCCGAGGGGACTTCGGTCATGTCACTGTTGGTTGCCATCAGCTGATCACCTTTATTGGACTGGGCCAATAAGTATTCAACAGCAATCCGCTCCTCTGCAATAATTTGTAACACATTGTTAATGGGGAAAGGACACACACACACACACACACACACACACACACACACACACACACACACACACACACACACACACACACACACACACACACACACACACACACACACACACACACACACAAACAAACACATGATTGAGAGAGAGAGAGAGAGAGAGAGGAATGCTCCAATGCTCAGCATTTCCTTGAGAGATATCTTACCAGTGGGCTTTCCTGGAGGGGTGAACTCAGGCATCAAAGCAGAGCCAAGGACCCTTTGGCTCAGGTTGTTTAGATGAGACATTAAAGAAACATCAAATGTTCTTAGGGTTGAGGCCCCCACCACAGCTACAGCTTCTTTTGCCCGGCTCATGTTCCACCTCGAGGCCCCCTCCAACATATACATTTGGGTGTGCAATGCATTGCATCTCCATCCTAATAATGAAAATGCAAATATTCAGTCAGTAATTATTTTAAACTGAGGAAATACAAATTTAATGACACAGTTATAGAACAGTGAAATAGAATAATAAGACAAATAGCTTGTTGTAAATTCCATGAAAGCAAGCCAAATCCAGGTAGTACCCAGGATTCTACTACTATAATGGTGACACTATAGCAATCTTTACAACTTAACAACCTACAGAACATTTACCAGGAATGAAGGAACACTGATGACGGTGAAAACTCTCCAGAGAGGATGACCCCCTGCCACACCTAAGCACATTTAGTACTTTGCCACCCTTCTGGAGTGTCCCCGTCTTTGTGTATAAGTCAACATGTGGAGGGTCCTGGATGCACTCGAGGTGTTTTTTCTGCATCTCCCACACATGCTGCATGCTGTCAGGGTTAACTAGGCGAAGCCCTGTAGTGTCGGTTGACTCCCAGACCGATTCCAGCAGCCCTGAAATCATGGCCCGTATCTCCTCAGCCCCACGTGTCCGCCGCCTACAGTGCTTCACCAGTTCACCGGTGCTGATGGTGGCTATGAGCTGCGCCTCAGTGGGAGCCTGTCCACCATGCTTGTTTTTCCACTCCCCTCTCTTGGCCACCTTAAGTTCTTTCACATCCTCCTGATCCCACTCAAAGATACAGGAGGAAAGTTTGGAACAAAAGGTACCATAGAGAGGGTGGTGCTCTGTGGTAAGCCCGCAGTTAAATCTCCTCATGAAATGGAAAATATCAAGCCTCACAATACACTTCCATGGCCGAAAAAGATTCAGCACTGCAGGTGCACCTGTGGAGGGGGAAAACATTAGCAAAAAGCATGCATTTGATTGTATTTCAACATATTTTTCAGTCATAATAATTAATTACAATTACATTACATTGATATAATAATAATAATAATAATAATAATAATAATAATAATAATAATAATAATTACAACCACTATTAACATTTGTAAAATATATTGCAATGCACATGTGACCCTGGACCACAGAACCACGTAAAATCATACGTTGAACCGGAATATCTGTAGCAATAGCCAACAATACATTGTATGGGTCAAAATTATTGATTTTTCTTTTATGAGAAAAATTAATATAATTATTATTAATATTAAGATCATGTTCCATGAAGATATTTTTTGCAAATTTCCTATCATAAATATATATATATACCAAAGTTTTTTTGTGAGTGGATATGCATTGCTAAGGACTTAATTTTGATAAATTTAATTTTCTTAATATTTCTATTTTTTTGTACCCTCAGATTGAAAATGTTCAAATAGTTATATCTGGGCCAAATAATGTCCTATCCTAACAAACCATACATCAATGGAAAGCTTATTTACTCTGAATGAGCTTGCCTTTCAGATGATGTCTACATTTTAATTAAAAGATGGTGTTAGAATACATTTGGTTCCTGAAACATTTGATTCCAGTGGGTGTGTTTTCATGCATATTGATTAGTTTCCAAGTACTGATAGTTTCCTTGACACTATGCGCAAATCAATGGAACAGAAAATATAAGCACATACTCCTGTATTTAACATTAAACACAAATCCTTAATGGATTATTTTGAAATGGTAAAAAAAGTTTCAGTGTTTAATCATTAACAATAACTGTTCAATTTCAAAAAATATATATAGTTTGATCAATCGTTAGAGCTGTTTTGCCCATATTCTTGACATGTCTTAAGCACACCCCTTCAAGTAAAGTGTTACCAAAAAGACCATTAAGACTTGGTTTTGTGGTCCAATGTCACATTTGATAAAGTAGTAATCTGAAAATCCCACCTGACTGACTGCAGCAATCCCGGTCAACATAGATGACCTCCGGCTCTGGCTCACCAGCATTCTGGTAGCGTCTGACGATGCCCTGGCACAGCTCCTCCAGTCCTGCACCCTCAGCTGTTGTCAGAACGCTGTTCAGAACCTGGCCGAGCTCATTGCCGATGTTCGTCATCCACGCAGCTGTGTCCCCAATGTCCCCAGCCAGCTTTTTGGTGATCTGAAAAATAAGCATAAAGAAACATAAAGACATTCTAACAGGCTTAATTATATATTTTCTTCTTTTTGTTATGGTACATTACTCATATATATATAAAATCTCATGCTGAGACCTTCATGTATTGTACCTTCTTTGTAGAATCCATTTTTAGGATTCGGCCATAGGTGGATGTAATCACCCCCTTCATCTCGTCGAGATGGCTGAGGATGTCATTGGAGTGGACAGTCTCAAACCACTGGGCGAGTGGAAGCGGCCTGAAGGGTGCAGGTGCAGGAAAGGATGGTGCCGTTGTAGATTGGACCAGGGCAACCTTTTTCAAATTATGCTCACAGTCAGAGAGGTACTGGATGGTCCGTCGTGCCCACTCCTCACTGTGGACTTCCTCTACTGCTGACTGGAGGTAGGAAGAACTGTTGCCACTGGTCCTTGGCCTGAGGAAGGTCACACATTTCTTGTCCAGGGCTAGCTGAGAGGTCAGCACTGCTGGAAACATTGTCCTGTGTGCCACATCCAGTTGTAAAAGGATGTCCTGGCTCCATGGGCATACTGGAAGCCTGCATACACTGCAGCGTGGATAGTCTCCACCCACCAGGCAATAGCGACTACCCATGTCGATCACCTCCCTGACCTTTGGGTAGATCCCTGAGTGGTGCATCTTACGGCCACACTGTTGGCATTTAAGAGGAATGCCCCACATCCTCATTGGTGCCCACAAGAACATCCTCTGTCTGAAGTACCACCCAGGCTCAGGAGGAGATGGCTTGGGCTGCATCGGTGGATAAAACCAGTTCTCCTTGATCTTCTGCCTGAGCTGTCCTGTGGGCTCATAGAGGCACTTGGCAATCCATACCCAATCTGCTGGCTGGAGGACTCTCTTGAACTGACTGGGAAGAAAGCTTTCCCAATCAGTTACAGCCTGAGGCAGAGGTGTGGGCTGCACAGAGGGTGCTGGATGTGAGGATGGAGTGGGCTGCGAAGATGTAGAGCGCCATGGTTGTGAGGTCTGTGGAACTGGAGAGTGGTGAGGGGATGGAGATGGTCTTGGGGACGGAGTGGGCCACTGGGATGGAGTGGGCTGTTGTGGTGGTGGAGGCTGTACAGCTGGAGAGTGGCGTGGGGATGGAGTGGGCTGTGGTGGTGGTGGAGGCTGTAGAGCTGGAGAGTGGCGTTGGGATGGAGTGGGCTGTGGTGGTGGTGGAGGCTGTAGAGCTGGAGAGTGGCGTTGGGATGGAGTGGGCTGTGGTGGTGGTGGAGGCTGTAGAGCTGGAGAGTGGCGTTGGGATGGAGTGGGCTGTGGTGGTGGTGGAGGCTGTAGAGCTGGAGAGTGGCGTGGAGATGAAGTGGGCCGAGAGGACAGAGTGGACCACTTCGGTGGAGTGGGCCGTGATGTTGGTGGAGGCTGTAGAGCTGGAGAGTGGTGTGGGGATGGAGTTGTCCAACGGGATGGAGTTGGCCGTGAAGGTGGTGGTGGTGAGGGCTGTAGGGCTGGAGAGTGGTGTGAGGATACAGTGGGCCGCAGGGATGGAGACACTGGTGTCTGCACCAGCCGTGGAGATGGTGAGGGGCACGGAGATGGTGTGGGATCTTTTAAAGGGCTGAAACGTGGAGCCAACAGGGCCCCATAATGGCTGGACTCAATATGTTGGAGGAGTCCAACAGCACCCTGGACCCTGGCCCCACAGGTGTCACACTTCTCTTCAGCATGGTGGTCAGAGAGGTGCTCTGAGAACTTCTCTGCCTCCACAACCACACCACAGAGAGAACACTTAATTCCTTGTTCTTCTTGTGATGTCCCTGCCACTGTGCTGCTGCTGCTGCCTGCCACTGTGCTGCTGCTGCCTGCCACTGTGCTGCTGCTGCTGCCTGCCACTGTGCTGCTGCTGCTGCCTGCCACTGTGCTGCTGCTGCCTGCCACTGTGCTGCTGCTGCCTGCCACTGTGCTGCTGCTGCCTGCCACTGTGCTGCTGCTGCCTGCCACTGTGCTGCTGCTGCCTGCCACTGTGCTGCTGCTGCTGCTGCCTGCCACTGTGCTGCTGCTGCCTACCAATACATTAGGCCCTGTATCTGTTGACTGGGATAAAACGTTTTTAAAGATTAGAAACAAAAGAAGGCCATACTATTCATGTTAAATAATTTCATCAATTATTCTGCAGAACTGTGCACTCAGATAACAGATATGTGGATGATCAATAAAATAGTCTATTACATGATACAGGAACTTATCATGCCTTTGATATATTATATCTTACACCTACCTTGTGGAACCCACAAGTGCACACTATATGCCTGCCAAACAGGTCCACCTTATTTCCCTTTTGTAGGGGACAGGCATCAATCCGCTCCAGGGCCTCCTTCCATTGTTTGCTTCCAGGCCTTTTGCCTGTAGTGAACTGGAAGGTTCCCTGGGCATACCTATGGCACACATCATTCCAATAGGCGTTGGATTTCCCTGTTTTGGTCATTTCTGAAAAATATCGTGGAAGAATATTGTCAGAGAGAGCAACCATTGATTACCATAGTATTTTTTTTTCCTATTATGCTAGTCAATGGTTGCTCTCTCTGCTTGGTTTCAAACAGTCTTCAAAATTGCAAGAGTAGAATTTTGTCTTTTGAGGTTGAACATCTGTTTTGACAACATGCAATGTAAACTTGTGTTAAATATGTGTTACCACTGCAACAAATACTGTATAATAATCTAAAGTTTTTGTAGAAATATTTGTACAGTGTTGGGTAACGTAATGTAATTATATTACTACAGTTGTTATTTTACCAGAGCAACCGTAAAATAACCACACCAAATACTAGCATGGTTCATAAACACTAGTATTGACAATAAATTACAACATCTGCACCTGGAACAAAACAACATCTGGATCTGGGGTGGGAGGTCGACATATTTTATGATGGATATCTATTATCAGGGGTTAAACAATCATTTCTCCCCTCAAAAAAAAAACCATGGAGAGTTACGTTAACGTTAGCATACCGTCACAGGTAAATCTTATGTGAACTTGCCTTACTGCGGCAGTTTAGACCTCTTAAACTTTATTCCCAAAAAAAATATAATTAAGGTCTGGTAAATAGGTTAAAACTAGAGTCGTGAATTTGTGATTTAATAATACTTAATGTTACCTTTAATCTCCGGATAGTAGATGATGTTCTCCCGAGTTCAGCGAGAATGTCACGAGAATAATCAGCCAATCGAGATTGACCTGCATGTGAACTCGATTGCTGATTGGCTCTTTTATGCACATTTCCCTTAATAACAAAACACTTTCTCATATAATTTTTGTACAGCTGAAATAAAACAGACAACACGTATTTCTACTAATATGTTTTATTCAAAAGTCTTAAATTTAATCCAACATTCACATTAAATATTCCTTATTTGTATTCATCTAATTTTAAATGATAATTACAACTATAATAAACAGTTAATAAATTAATGCAGTTTAATAATATATACATATTTACATATAAGGATAATAAACACTTCCACAAACAGTGTAATAGAATGTTACATGAATATAATGTAAAGAACATATACGTATATAAGTTAGTTAGTTATATTTATTGTCACATATACTTTGCAATACAGTGAAATGCTTGTGCCACAAGTTGCAAGGGGTCAAAAGGAAAATCTAAAAACACAGAAGTAATGAAAACACAATAGTAGACAAAAAAATAATATAAGAGGTAGGGAGAACCATACAAAAAACATGACCTATGGCATGACAACCAAACACATACAATGCACAGGTAAACCTATATATATATTATATTATATATACTATATATACACATACATACATACATACACACACACACACACAAACATATACATTATTAATATAATTCCATTATGCAATAGGTATATAATTTATAAATTTATGTAAATGCGAAATGTAATTATATTTATTCCAAAAAGAAAAGAGTTTTCCTATGAATTTACCTAATGCACTCAAACTTTAACATTAAAGACAGATGATAGATAAATAGATATAGATATAATACATTAAAGACAGCTGATAGATAAATAGATATAGATATAATACATTAAAGACAGCTGATTGATAGACATAGATATAGATACAGATATAATATTTTAAAGAACATTCCTATGAATTTTCTTATACATTAAAGACAGCTGAAAGATAAATAGATAAAGATATAATACATTAAACAGCTTTCCTATGAATTTTCTTAATGCACACCATTCAATCAGCTGTCTTTTAATAATTTCCAAGCTCAGTGTCTGTGTGTGTAATAGAAGACACTGCAGTTCCAGTGCGAGCATATTTACGTTGGCAGATAACTGCCTCACCCTCTTGATTTTCAGGCTCCTGGAACTCAATGGCAACGTGTCCATGTTCATCAGGTGCAGATGGGAGCTCTCTAGGCTTTGGCAGTGGCTCCTTTGCCAAACCAACAGGCTGGGGAAGCTCCACCCCTTGTAGCAAGGTGTCCCTGTCAGTTCTTCTCTGTCTGTCAAGAAGCCTGGGAAAGAAAAACAAACATTTTCAGTTAGATAAGAGCAGAACTGCTTTTAAAATGGCAGCTTTACCCAGAAAACATTCATAAAGAATATTTAATAAAAACAAATCAGTTGAGATTTGCTATGTACACTAAACTACTCCAATTTAGCAAGCTGAAATCCAACGCACCATGAAGACACTGTGGTGTTGTTCACTCTAACTAGCAACAAGTTGGTTTGTTCCAGTAGCTCTTTTTGCCTCTTTAAGACGAGGTCCCATTCAAATATACAGCTGGACAACTTGGAGCAGAAAGTGCCATACAGTGGATGGTGCTCCGTTGTAAGACCAGCAGTGAACCGCCGCATGAAGTGGAAGACGTCAAGTCGCACTGTGACCTTCCATGGTCGAAACCAGGTAAGAACTTGAGTCACGCCTACACCGATGAGAAACAAGGCATCATTTTACACATGGTTCTAAAATTATAACAAACACCTAGGGATGGCATGTAAATTCACTTTCCAAAAAACATGCCTGAAATGGTTGCATTCCTATTAGGTGAAGACTTATGTTAACAAACCTGTCTCGCTGCAGCAGTCCCTGTCAACGTAAATTACAACTGGCTCCGGCTCTCCAGCATCCTTGTATCGCTTTACGATGCCCTGACACAGGTCATCTAGGCCAGCTCCCTCACCAGTGGTTAAGACACAGTTTAGGACTTGGCCAAACTCATTGCCAACGTTTGTCATCCAAGTAGCAGTGTCCGCAATGCCACCAGCTAGCTTTTTAGTGATCTATATAAAAACATATATATACACACACACACACACACACACACACACACACATTATAATCAGATATAATTACTGAACATCAGGTGAAGTTAACATGCATTTGCCTCCTTTTATATACATTTACCTTCTTGGTAGAGTCTAGCTTCAGGATGTTACCATCGGTTGAGGTTATGACACCCTTTAGCTCCTCAAGGTGACTCACGATCTCGTTTGCATGGACGGTCTCAAAACACTGTGCTAGAGGTAGTGGGCAAAATGGCGGTGGCTGCTGATAAACCACTTCTGTCTGTGTCAGGGCACATCTCTCTTTGTGAAACTCACAGTCTGTCAGATCTCCGTCAGAACTCCGTCGTGCCCACTCCTCGCTGTGAACTTCCTCAAGAGCTTGCTGCAAGAAACTGGAGCTGTTCCCAGCAGTTCTGGGCTTTAACAAAGTCACACACCTCCTGTCGAGAGCCAGCTGTGTGGTAAGAACAGCGGGGAACTTGTTTCTGTGGGAGGGATCCAGTTGGTTAAGGACCTCTGAACTCCAAGGACAGACAGGAATCATACATTTGCTGCAGCGAGGGTAGTCTGCTCCAATCAAGACCACACATAATTGAACTACTCTGTGGGACTGGTCGTTGGCCTGCACTGCCCTGAGGTCCTGCTTCCATCCCTAACAATGTCTGCTCTGCTGACTGCAAAAAAAATGTTAATGTTTTCCCCAGGTCTGAAAATATTGCCAGTATAGTTAAACTAAATAATTTTTAGCCTTATAAAGCTGCATCATTTGGTATACAAATACCTAATGCATGTAAATGATCAAAATCCAAACTGCTGAAAAGCGTAAAAAAAAAAAAAATGAATCCGTTTGTTTGCTCTTTTTTAAGTCAAACTACTTTCAGTATAATTGTAGAAACACCCACCTTCAGATCTTTGTGCAAATCTTTTTAATGTGTGAGTGCAGTTTAAGTCTCTTACTAAACTGTAATAAAGACCTCATTGATGTACCTTACAAGCAAAGAATTCACCTAGTATACTGACAGCATCTTCACTAAAATGCACAGCATTGCTTAGTTTTGCCTGTGATTAAAACTAATGTTATTTTTCAAGTTTGAGCTCCATATTTTCACTATATCATACT
>NC_090173.1:60242489-60252489 GCF_024679245.1 Pseudorasbora parva
ATAGGCGCATGCCGAATCCCTTTGCCCCATGCCTGAGAGCCTGATAGGTTGAAAGTTACTGGTGCCCTCCTTATACGACCAAAGTCCCCAATCGATCACAGTCGGAAGTTGTTACCAGTGCTGGATGGTGTTTTAAAAGAAGGTGTGTTAGAGCAGGACCTCTTTGGATCAAGGGTCTCCGCCCCCTGGAACAAAACGCGAACATTCCATCCCCACGCCACAGCAAACTTGAGCTGATGTAAACTTTCACAAAACAACCACTGTGTTTCTGTAACGCAACCCAACCCACGTGGGCAAACTTCTGGGCCTGTGTCAGAGGTCGCGTGGTAGCACGACACCGAAAAACAGTCTTCGTCCCTGGGTGGGCTCGAACCACCAACCTTTCGGTTAACAGCCGAACGCGCTAACCGATTGCGCCACAGAGACTGCCGGCGAGCAGGGACGTGGGTGAGGCAATCGAAAATCAGACTTGGACGTTGCCAGGCGACGAAGAACTGGCTTTCCCCACTGGAAAACGAGAGCCCTTCGGGAAGTGAGAACGCTAATAGAAGCGCCCAACGTGGGGCTCGAACCCACGACCCTGAGATTAAGAGTCTCATGCTCTACCGACTGCGCCAAGGACGGCGCGTATACGTCTATCAAAGCCATCCACAACTCCGTGAAATGTACCCGGAGATCGTCGGATCGAATCCCGCTCGACCCCAACTTTTGATCATGTAAACCAGAGTAATAAATATATATAAAATTAACTAAAATAACGTAGAAATGGAACGTAGGCGTCATTTATAATCCAGAGGTAACGTTTTGTGATAATGAAGGCAAAGAATAAGACAAATATTGGTGATTAATGTTATTTTTCTACACATTTAAATGAACGAAGGTTTATTCAGTTACTAAAACATCGAACAAAATGTATGTATAACAAATTCATTACACATTCAAATTAAAAAAATTAATGTATACACATTTTAAATTCATATAATTCTGTGTAGAAATTAAAAGGTGTGGTAAACAATAATAATAAGAGGAAGAAGAATAAAGAAATACAGAAACGTCCAGACCCTTTTTATATATTTTATTATAATTACAACAACAATTAGTAGTGGTGATAATAATAATAATAATAACGAAAGGTTATTATTAATAATAATAATAGTATTAATAATAATCAGGTACATAAATAAATCAAGGATTATACAAATACACTAAAAATAATTATCATCTGTTAATATTAATTTACATATATACATAATTATTAATAACCTCTCTTAGTATAAAAACTGCAAAGAAATGTAATCAAATAAAATGTAAAATAGACAATAGCCATCTATTGTGCAAACTGGAGACCCATCATTCCCTGAGCTGACAATTTCCCAACCAAGTGAAAGTCAGTAACTTTGATTTAAAAAAACTCACACATAAATAACAAAGTAAACTTAGTATATGTTAAATTTATACAAAAAATATTTTCCCAACAGAGACCTAGAGCAGAGTAAACTGCTTGCAGTTTACTCTGCTCTAGGTCTCTGTTGGGAAAATATTGTTGAAGAATGTTGAAAAAAACATGAAAAACCACCCAGATGTTGGAGATGTGTAAATTACTCTATAATGCAAACATTAACCAAATAAAAATAACTAAATAAATAAATACAATAAGAAATTAAGAACCTGGAGGGTTGTCATTTCCAGTTTTTTTTTTCCTATAACCTCGTTCCTCTAGCACAGCCCTCCATTCACTATATGACTGAGTCTCAGACTCTTTGCAGTACCAGTTGCCGAAGTACTGAAGATGTGATGGTGGCTTTCTCTCTTTTTTACACTTTTTGCACATAATAACATCTGTCTTCCTCACATATTTTCTTGTGACAGTTCCAGTGTTTTCCCTCTCCTGTTTTCTCTTTCGGTATTGCTGAGTGGAGTAAGGAACATCTTGACTGGGTGTCTGTGTTTGAGGTGATGGTGGCATAGCTGAAAGAAATGGGATGTTGAAGAACATCATCTGTGAGGTACCAGGCACTGGAGGAAGCTGCACAGATGGTAGAACGAAAGGGAGAGAGACAGGTGGTGCTGGTGCAATGACAGGATGTGTCATTTGATGCGATGGTGGAGCCTGGGAGATGGTCTGAGGTTGGGACCTCCCCTTGAGTTTTGCCTCCCCAGCAGTGTTTGGTGGCAGGACAAACAGGTGAGGCTCAGCCAGATTGGCTGAATACAGAATTGGTCCTTTCTGCATAGCTGCAGGAAGCTTCTCAGGTCCTGCCATGGGTGCGCCTGGGGCTTGGATTCCCTGCTTTAAAATGTCCTGCTCCTGTGACTTGCAGCGTCTGCTGAACCTGGGAAAATATAAAACAAGCGCTATTATTACAAAATTATGTGTGATAAACAAGTTTTTGCTCACAACTATGATGCAGCAGCATGACAGAGCGGGGGTTAGAGGAAGGGGTAAGGGTAGAGAAAGGGGTAGGGGTATGGGTAGAGGAAGGGTTAGGGGTAGAGGAAGGGTTAGGGGTAGAGAAAGGGGTAGGGGTAGAGGAAGGGTTAGGGGTAGAGGAAGGGTTAGGGGTAGAGGAAGGGTTAGGGGTAGAGGAAGGGGTAGGGTTAGGGGTAGAGGAAGGGTTAGGGTTAGGGGTAGAGGAAGGGGTAGGGTTAGGGTTAGAGGAAGGGGTAGGGGTTGAGGAAGGGTTAGGGGTAGAGGAAGGGTTAGGGGTAGAGAAAGGGCTAGGGGTAGAGGAAGGGGTAGGGTTAGAGGAAGGGTTAGGGTTCGAGGAAGGGTTAGGGGTAGAGGAAGGGGTAGGGGTAGGGGTAGGGAAGGGTTAGAGGAAGGGGTAGGGGTTGAGGAAGGGTTAGGGGTAGAGGAAGGGTTAGGGGTAGAGAAAGGGGTAGGGGTAGAGGAAGGGTTAGGGTTAGAGGAAGGGTTAGGGTTCGAGGAAGGGTTAGGGGTAGAGGAAGGGGTAGGGGTAGGGAAGGGTTAGGGTTAGGGTTAGAGGAAGGGGTAGGGGTTGAGGAAGGGTTAGGGGTAGAGGAAGGGTTAGGGGTAGAGAAAGGGGTAGGGGTAGAGGAAGGGTTAGGGTTAGGGGTAGAGGAAGGGGTAGGGTTAGAGGAAGGGTTAGGGTTCGAGGAAGGGTTAGGGGTAGGGTTAGGGGTAGAGGAAGGGGTAGGGGTAGGGGTAGGGGTAGGGAAGGTTTAGGCCTAACCCTACCATGTAAATTACTTGAAACCTCTGTGTAGCCCTCAGCTGCTTTGATTTAAGTTTAGGGTTAACGGTAACAATGCTAACTTACTCACCATTGTGTGACTGTTGCAGCGTTCACTTCTGGGAGCTGGATGGTGGTCTCGGTCATCACCTTAGCATTGGTGATGATGCACTCTCGGATGTGCTTGTAAGCTCGTGCCACCATTGTGAAGCGGGACACCCTCACTCCGTCACAGCGCACCGCGTTTGGGTAGAGAGCACAGAGCCTTGTGAAGATGGCCTCCACCACTCGGTTGCAGTCAGGCCACTGTGCAGGACTATGAGCCCCAACGAAACACCTGTAAATGACAGCAGAATACATATTATTAATACAAGATTATTTTATTGTTTTGTTTAATTGTTTTATTTCCCCTTTTCTATTCTGTCTGTTTTACTTTTTGTTGTCTTTATGGTCAATGTTGAAATATATGCATAAATTAGATCACTACTGGGTTACTGTGTTATGGCATTTTTCACAATACAGACTGCACATTATCCCGCTTATTACATGGCTACTTACTAAAAGACAGTAAAAGATAAATAATTTGACACTAAATATTGATCCAAAGTGATTTTATTGATTAAGAAATTTTAAAGATTAAGAAATCTTGCTAAATAAAATTGATGTATGGTTGGAACTGCATCCATAGCAACGTAACATAGCAACATAAAGTCAGCATTAAACATAACTCACAACTAATAATTTAAGTTATAACTAACTTTGAACTAAGTAAGTCTGCGGGAAGATAAGCTAGGCATCGAGGCGTCAGATTTTACAACTTTGATTAAACAGGGGTTAGGGTCACCACCCTGCATGGGTGGTGATATTTCAGCCAGTTTCAGTTATATTTATGCAAAAAATACCCTTCGTTTGCTAAATTTAACATACCTTTTTGTGCTCTCCACACCTGGTGCCACAATCTTCTTTGTAGCCCTGAATCGTCCCTGTTTTAAGGTGGTTTTATGACGTGGTGAGTAAATGGTCTTGTTCTTGTCATACTCCCCCATTGCTTGCCATAGGGTGATGATCTTGACGCACTCGTCTCCAGTCAAGGCCAGACGGTGATCTCTAAGGCTAACCAAAAACTCTGCCAAGTCCTGCACGGCTCCATACCCCTCAATATTATCAGGTCCAACAGAATCCTAAAATGAAAGATTATTTAGGAACTTTTGATAGCAGTAATGAATACAAATATTCACATGAAAGCATAGGCAACATTACCCAGGTTTGGTTTAAACACATATAAATGTACATTTAAAAAGAAACTTACATCATGTGAAGTGTTCTCTTCAGATGTTGGTAGATGAGGAGTTTCTGTGGATAATTGGTCCACTGGGACTACATGAAAAAGGTAAATATTTAGTTAAAATGTGTATTTGTGTCTTTCAATATGACAAATTTAAATTAGAGTTAGTGTGACTGAAACATCTATCAATATTTTGGTAAAACTCACAGCTATGAGCTTCAGGAGAGAGTGCAGGCTTTGAATGAGTGTGTAGTGAGCTAAAAACAGGCGATGGCACTGGTGATGGAGGGACCACAGACAGTGATGACATGGGCTTGAAAACAGACGATGGGACTGGTGATGGAGGGACCACAGACAGTGATGACATGGGCTTGAAAACAGGCGATGGGACTGGTGATGGAGGGACCACAGACAGTGATGACATGGGGCTGGTTGCTGGAGGGGTTGGACATGATGCTGCAGACACTGATGCTTCTGAAGAAGAAGCAGGTGTCTGTTCTGTGTCGAAGGTGGGGACAGTGATGTCGTGAATCTCCTCAAGTTCAGCATAATCTTCATCCACCTCTGTACCAACCTCAGTCGTCTCTGACTCTTCAATGGCCAACTTATAGTCCTGCAGAACTTTACCAGTTTGCTGGTAAAGGTACTCCACTCCAATAAGTTCACCTTTAAAATATTAAAACATTGACAATAAGATAATATACCAGGATATTATAACTCAGTGGAAAAATTGTATGTGTACACATGACTGTAATTGTAACTAAAAAAAAACAAATAGTTATCTACCAGTGTACTTTCTTGGCCCAACATATGGGATGATTTTCTTGCCCATAACCTCCTCTGCAAGAGTATTGACAGCATGGCGCAGAAGATGATTATAAGAATGTGACTGCTGCTCATCTGTTGTTGCTGCCACAGCCCGGTCCTCATTCCACCTTGCAAGTCCATCCAAAAGGTACGCCTGGAAGAAGGTGTCACTTGCCAGCGTACCTGTACATTGAAAACAAAAAGACCACAGAATGGGTTACGCATAAATACACAAATACCTGTACTTGCAATCATCATAATTATTTAAAATATATAATTACATCATATCAGTATTTTAGTAATTCAGTTAAGTCAATTATTTACCTGGGATGAATCTGTTAAGGTGTAGGTGAAATGACTCAAGCGAAGTGGAACCTCTGGCACAGCGGTAGGTTGGCAGGCGGTGCCCTCCCTTCACTACAGTGCCAGTCTGCATGTAGAGCTGCACACCTACAGGATCCTGGATGCAGGCCACATGCTTCCGCTGGGACTTTAAGATCTCTCTCATCCGGGCTGAATTTATTAGTGGTACTCCCAGAGTGTCACGACCAGCATCTCCATCAAAGGCCTGAATATGGCTCTCAATCAGCGCCAGGGTCTCCTTGGTCCCACGAGTGGTTCTCCTGCAATGTAGGGCTAGCTCACTACGGCTGATACAGCGCAGCACATCAGCCTCGGATGATGGTTTCCGGTCAGCTTCCAGCTCTGCGCGCTTCGCCTTCTTAAGTGCAGTCAGGTCGTCCTGGTCCCACATGAAAATACAGTGGCTGAGGCGACTCATAAATGTTGCATACAGCTGGTGAGAGTCGGTGGTGCACCCCACAGCAAATCTCCGCATGAAGTGCCATATATCTAACCGGATGGTCATTTGGTCCCACTCTTCAAACATCCTCCTCAGAAGAGTGTTGCCACAGCAGTCTCGGTCAACATACATTATCTCAGGAGGAGCCACCCCAGCCACTCTGTATCGCTTGATGAGGCCTTCAATCATTGGTCCGAGACCAAAGCCTTCACTGGCTGTGAGCACGGACATGATCACCTGTCCATGCTCATTTCCAACGTTGGTTGCCCATGTAGCGGTGCCATAGCTGCGTCCTGCTAGTTTTCTGGCCACTTTTTTAGTAGAATCCATTTTTAAGATACGACCATATTGAGATGTTATAGTGGCCTTGATTTCGTCCAGCCTTTGCAGGACATCCTGGGCATACACCTGCATTAGCCACCGGTGCTTAGGGACAGAAGGCATTGAAAGAGCAGGTTCAAATGTCACAGGCAGGATCAGGTTTGATGTGACAGCACTGGCAATCCCCTTGCAATCTGTCAGATACTGGACTGTTTTTTCCAACCACACCTCAGCATGACGCTCCTGCAACTTGCGCTGGATCTGGCTGCTGCTGTTTCCCAGTCCTCGCTGACGCATCAAACTTACTACCTCGATGTCACATGCAAGTTTTGATGTGAGAATGCAAGGGAACTGCACCCTGTGGCCAATGTCGAGCTGGGAGACGATATCATGGCTCCAGCTGATGACCTTCCTCTTACATCTTCGGCAGGCCAGGTACTCAGATGCCACAAAGTACATCTTACCGAAGGCAAACACCTGTCTGATCTTTTGATGCAAGCCAGCTGAGGTCAGAAGGTCTTTCTGACAGTCTGGATGCGGACAGGTCAGCTTCACTTGCCACAGTTTTCGTGGCATCCAGAGCAGCAGGGGATGGCCAAAGTAATTCTCTAAGGGAGGAGACTTACTGGTCTTCAGTGGCACCTGTGGAGGATACCACCAAAGTTTGTCCACCCTGCTAAAGATTAGCTCAGGATGCCCTTGTGCTGACCACCTGAACAGGGCCTTGGACATCCACCTCTGGTCCACTTCAGGCAGGGTATTTATCCATCCAGCTGGAAGACAGACTCGTCGTACTGGAACCCCCCAAAGAGAAATAAACACATAAATAAACAAGTGCAAACTCACATTGCTTTACTTTATTATTCCTGGAAAGGAAACTTTAATATATATTTTTTAAAGTATATACGTACATCCCACATGTGCCTCCTCAAACTTATTTGCCTCTGCCAGCAGTGTGCTGTCATCTATCTCAGTGGACACAGAGGGGCGGGTGAGGGTGGCTGAGGGTCCTGTGTGTGCCTCAGAGGAGGCAGTCGGGCGGGTGAGGGTGGCTGAGGGTCCTGTGTGTGCCTCAGAGGAGGCAGTCGGGCGTGTGAGGGTGGCTGAGGGCCGTGCACGTGCCTGGGCCAAAGCTTCAAAACAAAACACAGGACAAACAGATAAACATGACTACTGAACAAAAACATAAATAATAACAAACCAAAAAAAGAAAAGTGTAAAATAAATGTTTGCTTACAAGGTGTGGCTTTGACGGGGGAAATCAGCCTTTTTACGGTCTTGGTCATGCTTTTCTGGGTAGGCAACTTCCCAACCAAGAGGGAGCGGAGAGAGGCAGTGGAAGTATGGGTGGTGGCAGTGTGCTGGGTAGGGGGAGTGATTTGTGTGGGGCCAGTGTGCTGTGTGGGGGGAGTGAGCTGGGTGGTAGCAGATTGCCCAGCATATTGCTCTTCCTTCATGGCAATGGCAATTCTGCCAGAAGGGAAAAGCTCGATATACTCCCTGAAACTCCCCTTGTTGTGGGCATGTTCTTGGGAGTCTTTGCTGCCTCCTGTGGGGTCCCTCTTTATAGCTGCCACCAGGTAAGCAGCATACCCCAGGGCATTTTCAGCCACCCACCTAAATGTTTGCCCGCGAAATACACCAAACTGGATTTCAAAGAAACCTAGCAGGTGTTTTCTGTTAGCTAGATCTCCGTGGTACAGACTTAAGCTTTTCTTGGCCTTGTCCAGCACTACCTCTGGGGACAGGGGTCTTGTGTACGGCTTTCCTTTGTTAGCCTCCTTCACCTTTGCCGCTTCCACTGTATCTGTCATATTCAGGCTGCCATCAGCCCGTCTCCTAAAGTGAGGTTCCATCTAAATTATAAAATGAATATATAAAAAAGACAATAGGGAAACAGGAAAACACGTTTGGTAACACATTAATTAATGCAGCTGTGTATATCACATTATTAGATTTACTCATGATCACTGTAAAATGTTGATTTTATATTATGCTTTGTCTGTGTATAGTTTTCCTACAGGCTCAAAATGTTGGCTAACATATTAAAATCATCAGAGATAATTTTTTCACTAATATTGCACCATTAAATAAAATTTATGTTCCACGTCAGAAAAAGAAGAGTTATCAAGTAATGGCTAGTGGATAATGGAAAGTCTATTCCAGGAATTTTCAAAGTTGTAAACTTTACATGGGAATTAACAGGAATATATGAGAATTAATGGAAATAAACAGAGAAGTTTCTAAATTAGTTTAGCCTGCAGCAAGGAACTTAATTGTAGTTGAAAAAAAATCTTAGTTAAAACAACCAGATTTAATTCACTACTGTTGATTTTATACCTCACACATGCACATAACACACTACTGACTGCAGGGCTATTGAGGCCATTCCTAAATAACATGGACAGTTGATAAATATTATTGTGAAATATTACAATTTAAAATAATGTTGTTTTTTTTTACTATACTTTAATATATTATTTATTTCTGTGATGCAAAGCTGAATTTTCATCCGCCATTACTTCTGTGTCACATGATCCTTCAGAAATGTAATTTTGCCACACACAAAAATAAAACTAAAAATAATAATTAAATAAACAGATTTTTTTCAGGATTATTTGATGATTAATTAAAGAAAAGATTAACAATAAGAGTAATAATAATAATAATAATGTACAAATAAATAACTAGTAACAATATACACTACCATCAAAAAATCTGAGATCAGTAATTATTTGTCTTGTTTTTGGAAAGAAATTAATAATAATTTTCAGCAAGCAAGTATGTGTTTAATTGATTAAAAAGTTAGAGAATTAATTGTTACAAAACATTGCTATTTTAAATAAATGCGGTTCTTTTTAACTTTTTATTCATCAATGAATCCTGAAAAAGGTATTAACGTTACAAGTTCCAAAAAATATTAAGCAGCACAACTGTTTCCAACAGTGATAATAATTCAACATATTAGAATGATTTCTGAAGGATCATGTCACATTGAAATAAACAACATAAGCATAACAATTAGAACAATAAACATTCCCATAAATTCCTGTTAAATTTCCAAACTGGGATATTTCCAAAACTCCCCAGTTAAGCTGAATTAAAATCTTTCGCCGTTTGCAATCCTAAATCTATGTGATCTCCTTTAAAAACCTTTTTTCCCAGAAGTAAAGGTAAAGTAACGGTCATGCATTCAAAATTGTACTTAGCTAAAACAAGTTTAGCATCAAATATGCTGCATCAAATGTAATGTATTAAAAAAGTAGAAGTATCATGTACATTATTTATGTAGATTATAATTAGTGATGATTTACAAAAGACTGACTTACTTTGCAAATGTTGTTTGTTAAGAAGTTATAACGTCAATGAAATAGTATCATCTCCAGCGTAAATTATTTCGCTTGTCTCCGGGTGCGCTTGACGTTGATTGGTCTATTCCTGAATGATTCGTGATAGCGATACGAGCGGCGATTGGCCATAGCATTCGAATCATGGATGAATCGTGATAGCGATACGAGCGGCGATTGGCCATAGCATTCGAATCATGGATGCAACCGGGAACGTGATTGGCTGTCATAATCATGAAAAACC
>NC_090173.1:60352489-60359989 GCF_024679245.1 Pseudorasbora parva
TCTTGTGACAGTTCCAGTGTTTTCCCTCTCCTGTTTTCTCTTTCGGTATTGCTGAGTGGAGTAAGGAACATCTTGACTGGGTGTCTGTGTTTGAGGTGATGGTGGCATAGCTGAAAGAAATGGGATGTTGAAGAACATCATCTGTGAGGTACCAGGCACTGGAGGAAGCTGCACAGATGGTAGAACGAAAGGGAGAGAGACAGGTGGTGCTGGTGCAATGACAGGATGTGTCATTTGATGCGATGGTGGAGCCTGGGAGATGGTCTGAGGTTGGGACCTCCCCTTGAGTTTTGCCTCCCCAGCAGTGTTTGGTGGCAGGACAAACAGGTGAGGCTCAGCCAGATTGGCTGAATACAGAATTGGTCCTTTCTGCATAGCTGCAGGAAGCTTCTCAGGTCCTGCCATGGGTGCGCCTGGGGCTTGGATTCCCTGCTTTAAAATGTCCTGCTCCTGTGACTTGCAGCGTCTGCTGAACCTGGGAAAATATAAAACAAGCGCTATTATTACAAAATTATGTGTGATAAACAAGTTTTTGCTCACAACTATGATGCAGCAGCATGACAGAGCGGGGGTTAGAGGAAGGGGTAAGGGTAGAGAAAGGGGTAGGGGTATGGGTAGAGGAAGGGTTAGGGGTAGAGAAAGGGGTAGGGGTAGAGGAAGGGTTAGGGGTAGAGGAAGGGTTAGGGGTAGAGGAAGGGTTAGGGGTAGAGGAAGGGGTAGGGTTAGGGGTAGAGGAAGGGTTAGGGTTAGGGGTAGAGGAAGGGGTAGGGTTAGGGTTAGAGGAAGGGGTAGGGGTTGAGGAAGGGTTAGGGGTAGAGGAAGGGTTAGGGGTAGAGAAAGGGTTAGGGGTAGAGGAAGGGGTAGGGTTAGAGGAAGGGTTAGGGTTCGAGGAAGGGTTAGGGGTAGAGGAAGGGGTAGGGGTAGGGGTAGGGAAGGGTTAGAGGAAGGGGTAGGGGTTGAGGAAGGGTTAGGGGTAGAGGAAGGGTTAGGGGTAGAGAAAGGGGTAGGGGTAGAGGAAGGGTTAGGGTTAGAGGAAGGGTTAGGGTTCGAGGAAGGGTTAGGGGTAGAGGAAGGGGTAGGGGTAGGGAAGGGTTAGGGTTAGGGTTAGAGGAAGGGGTAGGGGTTGAGGAAGGGTTAGGGGTAGAGGAAGGGTTAGGGGTAGAGAAAGGGGTAGGGGTAGAGGAAGGGTTAGGGTTAGGGGTAGAGGAAGGGGTAGGGTTAGAGGAAGGGTTAGGGTTCGAGGAAGGGTTAGGGGTAGGGTTAGGGGTAGAGGAAGGGGTAGGGGTAGGGGTAGGGGTAGGGAAGGTTTAGGCCTAACCCTACCATGTAAATTACTTGAAACCTCTGTGTAGCCCTCAGCTGCTTTGATTTAAGTTTAGGGTTAACGGTAACAATGCTAACTTACTCACCATTGTGTGACTGTTGCAGCGTTCACTTCTGGGAGCTGGATGGTGGTCTCGGTCATCACCTTAGCATTGGTGATGATGCACTCTCGGATGTGCTTGTAAGCTCGTGCC
The DNA here is from genome assembly GCF_024679245.1 of Pseudorasbora parva. Lineage (NCBI taxonomy): Eukaryota > Metazoa > Chordata > Actinopteri > Cypriniformes > Gobionidae > Pseudorasbora > Pseudorasbora parva. Next base: position 60,354,007 of record NC_090173.1, read on the forward strand.
ACCATTGTGAAGCGGGACACCCTCACTCCGTCACAGCGCACCGCGTTTGGGTAGAGAGCACAGAGCCTTGTGAAGATGGCCTCCACCACTCGGTTGCAGTCAGGCCACTGTGCAGGACTATGAGCCCCAACGAAACACCTGTAAATGACAGCAGAATACATATTATTAATACAAGATTATTTTATTGTTTTGTTTAATTGTTTTATTTCCCCTTTTCTATTCTGTCTGTTTTACTTTTTGTTGTCTTTATGGTCAATGTTGAAATATATGCATAAATTAGATCACTACTGGGTTACTGTGTTATGGCATTTTTCACAATACAGACTGCACATTATCCCGCTTATTACATGGCTACTTACTAAAAGACAGTAAAAGATAAATAATTTGACACTAAATATTGATCCAAAGTGATTTTATTGATTAAGAAATTTTAAAGATTAAGAAATCTTGCTAAATAAAATTGATGTATGGTTGGAACTGCATCCATAGCAACGTAACATAGCAACATAAAGTCAGCATTAAACATAACTCACAACTAATAATTTAAGTTATAACTAACTTTGAACTAAGTAAGTCTGCGGGAAGATAAGCTAGGCATCGAGGCGTCAGATTTTACAACTTTGATTAAACAGGGGTTAGGGTCACCACCCTGCATGGGTGGTGATATTTCAGCCAGTTTCAGTTATATTTATGCAAAAAATACCCTTCGTTTGCTAAATTTAACATACCTTTTTGTGCTCTCCACACCTGGTGCCACAATCTTCTTTGTAGCCCTGAATCGTCCCTGTTTTAAGGTGGTTTTATGACGTGGTGAGTAAATGGTCTTGTTCTTGTCATACTCCCCCATTGCTTGCCATAGGGTGATGATCTTGACGCACTCGTCTCCAGTCAAGGCCAGACGGTGATCTCTAAGGCTAACCAAAAACTCTGCCAAGTCCTGCACGGCTCCATACCCCTCAATATTATCAGGTCCAACAGAATCCTAAAATGAAAGATTATTTAGGAACTTTTGATAGCAGTAATGAATACAAATATTCACATGAAAGCATAGGCAACATTACCCAGGTTTGGTTTAAACACATATAAATGTACATTTAAAAAGAAACTTACATCATGTGAAGTGTTCTCTTCAGATGTTGGTAGATGAGGAGTTTCTGTGGATAATTGGTCCACTGGGACTACATGAAAAAGGTAAATATTTAGTTAAAATGTGTATTTGTGTCTTTCAATATGACAAATTTAAATTAGAGTTAGTGTGACTGAAACATCTATCAATATTTTGGTAAAACTCACAGCTATGAGCTTCAGGAGAGAGTGCAGGCTTTGAATGAGTGTGTAGTGAGCTAAAAACAGGCGATGGCACTGGTGATGGAGGGACCACAGACAGTGATGACATGGGCTTGAAAACAGACGATGGGACTGGTGATGGAGGGACCACAGACAGTGATGACATGGGCTTGAAAACAGGCGATGGGACTGGTGATGGAGGGACCACAGACAGTGATGACATGGGGCTGGTTGCTGGAGGGGTTGGACATGATGCTGCAGACACTGATGCTTCTGAAGAAGAAGCAGGTGTCTGTTCTGTGTCGAAGGTGGGGACAGTGATGTCGTGAATCTCCTCAAGTTCAGCATAATCTTCATCCACCTCTGTACCAACCTCAGTCGTCTCTGACTCTTCAATGGCCAACTTATAGTCCTGCAGAACTTTACCAGTTTGCTGGTAAAGGTACTCCACTCCAATAAGTTCACCTTTAAAATATTAAAACATTGACAATAAGATAATATACCAGGATATTATAACTCAGTGGAAAAATTGTATGTGTACACATGACTGTAATTGTAACTAAAAAAAAACAAATAGTTATCTACCAGTGTACTTTCTTGGCCCAACATATGGGATGATTTTCTTGCCCATAACCTCCTCTGCAAGAGTATTGACAGCATGGCGCAGAAGATGATTATAAGAATGTGACTGCTGCTCATCTGTTGTTGCTGCCACAGCCCGGTCCTCATTCCACCTTGCAAGTCCATCCAAAAGGTACGCCTGGAAGAAGGTGTCACTTGCCAGCGTACCTGTACATTGAAAACAAAAAGACCACAGAATGGGTTACGCATAAATACACAAATACCTGTACTTGCAATCATCATAATTATTTAAAATATATAATTACATCATATCAGTATTTTAGTAATTCAGTTAAGTCAATTATTTACCTGGGATGAATCTGTTAAGGTGTAGGTGAAATGACTCAAGCGAAGTGGAACCTCTGGCACAGCGGTAGGTTGGCAGGCGGTGCCCTCCCTTCACTACAGTGCCAGTCTGCATGTAGAGCTGCACACCTACAGGATCCTGGATGCAGGCCACATGCTTCCGCTGGGACTTTAAGATCTCTCTCATCCGGGCTGAATTTATTAGTGGTACTCCCAGAGTGTCACGACCAGCATCTCCATCAAAGGCCTGAATATGGCTCTCAATCAGCGCCAGGGTCTCCTTGGTCCCACGAGTGGTTCTCCTGCAATGTAGGGCTAGCTCACTACGGCTGATACAGCGCAGCACATCAGCCTCGGATGATGGTTTCCGGTCAGCTTCCAGCTCTGCGCGCTTCGCCTTCTTAAGTGCAGTCAGGTCGTCCTGGTCCCACATGAAAATACAGTGGCTGAGGCGACTCATAAATGTTGCATACAGCTGGTGAGAGTCGGTGGTGCACCCCACAGCAAATCTCCGCATGAAGTGCCATATATCTAACCGGATGGTCATTTGGTCCCACTCTTCAAACATCCTCCTCAGAAGAGTGTTGCCACAGCAGTCTCGGTCAACATACATTATCTCAGGAGGAGCCACCCCAGCCACTCTGTATCGCTTGATGAGGCCTTCAATCATTGGTCCGAGACCAAAGCCTTCACTGGCTGTGAGCACGGACATGATCACCTGTCCATGCTCATTTCCAACGTTGGTTGCCCATGTAGCGGTGCCATAGCTGCGTCCTGCTAGTTTTCTGGCCACTTTTTTAGTAGAATCCATTTTTAAGATACGACCATATTGAGATGTTATAGTGGCCTTGATTTCGTCCAGCCTTTGCAGGACATCCTGGGCATACACCTGCATTAGCCACCGGTGCTTAGGGACAGAAGGCATTGAAAGAGCAGGTTCAAATGTCACAGGCAGGATCAGGTTTGATGTGACAGCACTGGCAATCCCCTTGCAATCTGTCAGATACTGGACTGTTTTTTCCAACCACACCTCAGCATGACGCTCCTGCAACTTGCGCTGGATCTGGCTGCTGCTGTTTCCCAGTCCTCGCTGACGCATCAAACTTACTACCTCGATGTCACATGCAAGTTTTGATGTGAGAATGCAAGGGAACTGCACCCTGTGGCCAATGTCGAGCTGGGAGACGATATCATGGCTCCAGCTGATGACCTTCCTCTTACATCTTCGGCAGGCCAGGTACTCAGATGCCACAAAGTACATCTTACCGAAGGCAAACACCTGTCTGATCTTTTGATGCAAGCCAGCTGAGGTCAGAAGGTCTTTCTGACAGTCTGGATGCGGACAAGTCAGCTTCACTTGCCACAGTTTTCGTGGCATCCAGAGCAGCAGGGGATGGCCAAAGTAATTCTCTAAGGGAGGAGACTTACTGGTCTTCAGTGGCACCTGTGGAGGATACCACCAAAGTTTGTCCACCCTGCTAAAGATTAGCTCAGGATGCCCTTGTGCTGACCACCTGAACAGGGCCTTGGACATCCACCTCTGGTCCACTTCAGGCAGGGTATTTATCCATCCAGCTGGAAGACAGACTCGTCGTACTGGAACCCCCCAAAGAGAAATAAACACATAAATAAACAAGTGCAAACTCACATTGCTTTACTTTATTATTCCTGGAAAGGAAACTTTAATATATATTTTTTAAAGTATATACGTACATCCCACATGTGCCTCCTCAAACTTATTTGCCTCTGCCAGCAGTGTGCTGTCATCTATCTCAGTGGACACAGAGGGGCGGGTGAGGGTGGCTGAGGGTCCTGTGTGTGCCTCAGAGGAGGCAGTCGGGCGGGTGAGGGTGGCTGAGGGTCCTGTGTGTGCCTCAGAGGAGGCAGTCGGGCGTGTGAGGGTGGCTGAGGGCCGTGCACGTGCCTGGGCCAAAGCTTCAAAACAAAACACAGGACAAACAGATAAACATGACTACTGAACAAAAACATAAATAATAACAAACCAAAAAAAGAAAAGTGTAAAATAAATGTTTGCTTACAAGGTGTGGCTTTGACGGGGGAAATCAGCCTTTTTACGGTCTTGGTCATGCTTTTCTGGGTAGGCAACTTCCCAACCAAGAGGGAGCGGAGAGAGGCAGTGGAAGTATGGGTGGTGGCAGTGTGCTGGGTAGGGGGAGTGATTTGTGTGGGGCCAGTGTGCTGTGTGGGGGGAGTGAGCTGGGTGGTAGCAGATTGCCCAGCATATTGCTCTTCCTTCATGGCAATGGCAATTCTGCCAGAAGGGAAAAGCTCGATATACTCCCTGAAACTCCCCTTGTTGTGGGCATGTTCTTGGGAGTCTTTGCTGCCTCCTGTGGGGTCCCTCTTTATAGCTGCCACCAGGTAAGCAGCATACCCCAGGGCATTTTCAGCCACCCACCTAAATGTTTGCCCGCGAAATACACCAAACTGGATTTCAAAGAAACCTAGCAGGTGTTTTCTGTTAGCTAGATCTCCGTGGTACAGACTTAAGCTTTTCTTGGCCTTGTCCAGCACTACCTCTGGGGACAGGGGTCTTGTGTACGGCTTTCCTTTGTTAGCCTCCTTCACCTTTGCCGCTTCCACTGTATCTGTCATATTCAGGCTGCCATCAGCCCGTCTCCTAAAGTGAGGTTCCATCTAAATTATAAAATGAATATATAAAAAAGACAATAGGGAAACAGGAAAACACGTTTGGTAACACATTAATTAATGCAGCTGTGTATATCACATTATTAGATTTACTCATGATCACTGTAAAATGTTGATTTTATATTATGCTTTGTCTGTGTATAGTTTTCCTACAGGCTCAAAATGTTGGCTAACATATTAAAATCATCAGAGATAATTTTTTCACTAATATTGCACCATTAAATAAAATTTATGTTCCACGTCAGAAAAAGAAGAGTTATCAAGTAATGGCTAGTGGATAATGGAAAGTCTATTCCAGGAATTTTCAAAGTTGTAAACTTTACATGGGAATTAACAGGAATATATGAGAATTAATGGAAATAAACAGAGAAGTTTCTAAATTAGTTTAGCCTGCAGCAAGGAACTTAATTGTAGTTGAAAAAAAATCTTAGTTAAAACAACCAGATTTAATTCACTACTGTTGATTTTATACCTTACACATGCACATAACACACTACTGACTGCAGGGCTATTGAGGCCATTCCTAAATAACATGGACAGTTGATAAATATTATTGTGAAATATTACAATTTAAAATAATGGTTTCTTTTTTACTATACTTTAATATATTATTTATTTCTGTGATGCAAAGCTGAATTTTCATCCGCCATTACTTCTGTGTCACATGATCCTTCAGAAATGTAATTTTGCCACACACAAAAATAAAACTAAAAATAATAATTAAATAAACAGATTTTTTTCAGGATTATTTGATGATTAATTAAAGAAAAGATTAACAATAAGAGTAATAATAATAATAATAATGTACAAATAAATAACTAGTAACAATATACACTACCATCAAAAAATCTGAGATCAGTAATTATTTGTCTTGTTTTTGGAAAGAAATTAATAATAATTTTCAGCAAGCAAGTATGTGTTTAATTGATTAAAAAGTTAGAGAATTAATTGTTACAAAACATTGCTATTTTAAATAAATGCGGTTCTTTTTAACTTTTTATTCATCAATGAATCCTGAAAAAGGTATTAACGTTACAAGTTCCAAAAAATATTAAGCAGCACAACTGTTTCCAACAGTGATAATAATTCAACATATTAG
>NC_090173.1:60537489-60541077 GCF_024679245.1 Pseudorasbora parva
TATCTTCCTATACATTTCTATGGGAGTAGAGCTGATCACAAGGTTGCCGGTTCGAATCCCACTGCTACAAGAAACTTGTAGGTTGTAACTTTAAGTTGTTAATTATGTTTTATCATTAAAAAAATCACATAACTGGTTTCCACATTACAGAAATAATTTTTGTTATGCCTTTTTACAATATTGTTTTAATTATAATCACTGATTCTATATATTTTATTTACATATTTTATTTACAGTTTCCTAAAACTTTTTGTTTTAATTATATTCAGTTTTTTTTTTACTGTAGTAAAAAGGAGGAAATTTATTTATTACTCAGTGTATCCTGGCATTACAATATTTTTATAATTATAAGTACATTATACATTATAAGTTCCTTTTACTCTTAAATGATACTATAGCAAAGAAAATAAATAAAATAAAAAACAAAAGAGAAGCATTTGTGATCAAAACAGCAAACTTTTATTTCTTTTTAATATATATTATATTCTTTTTAAAGTACAACAGAACAGGAAACAAAGAACTATACACATAGAACAATATAAAGATAAACTATTTACAAAAACTATTAAATATAAAGATAAACTATTTACATAAACTATTTACAGTTTCTTTTTAATGTCCTCCAACCACTGCTCTTTTGTAACCGTCTCTACAGAGGGGCAGTATACGGTGCCCTTGTACTGGCTGTGCCCAGTCTCTGCTGTCCTGAACTGCCCGCATTTCTTGCACGTATTGTGCAGCACTTTGCGGGTCAGTTTTCGAGCTGGAGGAGCAGTAGGAGGGGCAGGAGGAGCAGAGGAGAGGCTGACCCTGAGAGCCTGTGGAGCAGCAACCAGGACAGGCCCTTGTGAGGCCACAGGCGTCAGCATTACGAGTCGAGTGCCTGGGGGTGGAGCAGGGAAGAGTTGGCGCTGGGCTAGTGGCCTCTCTGCGGCTGGTGCCACAACCACTGGGGCTGAAGGGGTATTCCTCTTCCTCTTCACCTGGGCCTGACCCACGGTGCTGCTGGGCAGGTGGTACTGGTGAGTCGGACCTGGCTGGGGGGGCGCAGATGGGGGGCGCACATTGGCAGGGAGTAGAGGGTCAGCCGCAACAGACAAGCGGCTTGGCAGTTCCAGTCCCTGCAGCACTACCGCAGTGTCCTGTCTCTTCACCCGGTTATTGTGCCACTGAACCAAGGTGGTGTGGCTCACATCTACCAGCTGTATGGTGGTCTGCTGCATTATTGTCCCATTGGCCAGAATGCGCCGCCTGATCTGCCTGTAGTCCTCCAGGATGAGGTCCCATCTGGACACTGTGCCAGTCCCCTTCTTCCTGGGACTCCGATAGATGGCACAGAGCCTGACAAAAATGGTCTCCATCAGGCGAGAACAATCTGGCCACTGGGCAAGTGGGGCAGTGGTGGTGAGTGCGTGCCTCTTCACACTCTCCACACCTGGAGTGAACTCCTGCCTCTTCTTGGGGGACCTGAACCTTCCTGTGTCCAGCCTGCTTTTGTGTCTGGCAGGAAACACCACCCTCCTCTTATCATAGTCCAGCAGGTTCTGCCAAAGAGCAACAATATTGCTCACCTAAGCAGAGAGAGCATAAAATACACAGCAAATGAGAAAACAAAACATGTGCGAGTGTAAACATGTAAGACAGGTCAAAGTGAAAAAGTAGAAAAAGTAGAATGTTCCTGACCTGCTGGTTGGTGAGAACCAGAGAGGTCTGGTTCCGAAGCTCAACAAGATATTCCACCAGGCTGTCGACTCTGTCCTGGCCTGGCACACCAGAGTCATCCACAGCCTGAAAAAAAACAGATATGAGCAACAATATGAGGACAGTGAAGTGAGATACATAAAAACTGGCCTATATAAATGAATGGATTGCTTCTTTGTACATTATCTGTAATGTTTATGGCCTTTTTGGGCAGGATATTTTTTGCTGATTTTTGTTGAAAACATCTACTTTTGGAGATCTTGGAAACCGTTAAAAAGCTATAGGTCAGCTCAACCTGTGTTTTACTACCAGATCAGTTTGAAATAAATGCAGGTAATGAAAACACTGTTGAATCATTTACAATTACTGTATAAATAAAAACAATATTATATAACACCCTAACCCTAACATAATCACAATGGCTTTACTTTTTAAGGCATCATGAGCAATTTATCGGTCAGTGCACATTTAACAAGGTAAATACATACCACAGACTGATCAGGAGATGCGGTGGCTCCTGAGGAGGCAGCAGACTGGGTGGAGGAGGCAGCAGGCTGGGTGGAGGAGGCAGCAGGATGGGTGGAAGAGGCAGCAGGCTGGGTGAAGTAGGCAGCAGGCTGGGTGAAGGAGGCACCAGGCTGGGTGGAGAAGGCAGCAGACTGGGTAGAGGAGGCAGCAGGCTGGGTGGAGGAGGCACCAGGCTGGGTGGAGGAGGCACCAGGCTTGGTGGAAGAGGCAGCAGGCTGGGTGAAGTAGGCAGCAGGCTGGGTGGAGGAGGCACCAGGCTGGGTGGAGGAGGCAGCAGGCTGGGTGGAGGAGGCACCAGGCTGGGTGGAGGAGGTACCAGGCTGGGCGGAGGAGAGAGACTCGAAGGAGGGCGTAAAGCGGGAGGAGACAGAGAAGCTTGGGTCATCGGTCAGACTTGGCACACAAGTAGTTTCATGTGCTTGGTCTTCCCCGAAGCCCTCGTCTTCTTCGTCCACTCCTTCATCAACATCCTCCAGCATGTTCTCCGTCTCCTCTGAGTCGGGGTCCACCACCAGGGGCTGTCCAGTCTGACTCAGGAGATAGTCAACACCAAGCAGCTCTCCTTTGAAAAAGAACAAAAATATACACATACGGGAATGATAAAATTCATCTTCAGTTAACCTGAGACATTGCAAACCCACAAACCAAAAGTATTATGTAGCCAGATAAGGGTAAGACATACCAGTGTATTTGGCAGGTGGCCTGAAAGTTGGCACAAAAGCCCGGCCAAACACCTTCAGGCTGTTGGTGTTGACACAGTGGGCCATATCCCCGGCGTAGGTCAGAAGGGACGCTGGTTTGCTGGTCACTGCCGCAGTCCCCCGATCCTGATTCCACCTGTTCAGGCCTTCCAGGAGGTAGAGCTGGAAATTCAGTGCATTGGCACTGGTTCCTAGAAGAATAAAACAACAACATTTATAGCAAAAAAGCCTTGCCTTGCAATCTCAATAATAAATATAAATTATTTGAAACATCAAACATGTGAGACACAAACCTGGAATGAACCTGTTCAGGTGGCAGTGAAAAGACTCCAGGGACGTGGACCCTCTGGCACAGCGATACCTGGTCAGGATGACCCCTGCCTTTTTGGTGGTGCCTACCTCAGTGTAGAGTGGCACTTCTGGCAAGTCCTGGATGCACCTGACATGGCGTTTCTGCACACGCCAGATGTGCTCCATGCGCACTTCATCCAGAAGTGGCACACCCATGAGGTCCCTCCCATTTGCTCCACCCAGCTCCTGCAGAAGCCTCTCCATCAGCCCTATGGTGGCCTCCTCACCGCGTGTCCTCCTGCGGCAGTAAAGGCTGAGGTCCTTTTTACTGATGCTCCTGTCCACCAGGAGATCAGTAATACCTGGC
>NC_090173.1:60541277-60543777 GCF_024679245.1 Pseudorasbora parva
ACACCCTCCTGCATCAGCTGCCGTCTTTTTGCCTGCCGCAACAGGCTGAGGTCCCCTGCATCCCACTCAAAGATGCAGGCAGACAGGCATCCCATGAAGGTGGGGTAGAGGGGATGGGCGTCGGTGGTGCAGCCCACGGCCAGCCTTCTCATAAAGTGCCAGATGTCCAGCCGTATGTGGAGGTCTGGCCATTGCCCAAACCTGGACTGCAGCTTGCTCGTGCCCTCATTCACGCAGCAGCCACAGTCCACATACAGCAGCACTGGCGGAGGAACGGCAGCCTGGTGGTACCGCTCCATGACACCAGCCACCATCCTGTCCAGTCCTGGCCCCTCCTGCACCGACAGGACACTGGTCAGGATCTGGCCGACCTCGTTGCCAATGGAGGTCACCCAGAGTGCTGTCCCCCGTCCATGGCCAGCCAGCTTCTTTGTGATCTGGAGTTTACAAATGTAACAACACATTTATTATGTACTGTTTTCACTGATAACAACATGAATGTTTATCTGACAGTGTTTAAGAAATATGTAAGTCTATCACAGAGTCAGATTATTAATTACCTTTTTGGTTGAATCCATCTTTAAGATGGTGCCAAAGGTCGACGTGATGCTGGCCTTGATGTGGTCGATACGGCAGAGGATGTCCCTGCCGTATACGGACAGCAGCCATCGACTGGTGGGGATGTCGATGGGATCTGGAGGCTCCTGGCAGCCCACTGGAAAGAGGCTGGGTCGGTCCACAAAGTCAGCACACTCCCCAAGATAGTGTGCCAACCGATTCAGCCATTCCTCCCCATGGTTCTCTTTCAACTGCCTCACCAATCGAGCTGGACTGTTGCCCAGCGTCCGGTCCCGAAGCAGCCTAATGACACGGATGTCACAGGCAAACCTGAAATTGTTGCTGTGATTAGTTATATGTTCATTGGAGAGTGAATTCAATAATTTAAGTCTTCACAATCAACATGTGCTTTACTCACTTGCGGGTCAAGATCAGCCGGAACATTTTCTGGTGAGGCAGGTCAAGCTGGTCCCGGACAGTCTGACTTGTTGACAGATAGTTTAGAGAACACACAGTGCACCTGAGTGTCTCTGTCACCATCAGGTAGTATCTGTCAATGTCCAGGACCTTCCGAGCCCTCTTGTGGACACCGTAGCCCGTCAGGTTCTTGCCACAAGCTGGGCACGACACCCTCACCTTCCACAGGTGGTAGGGCATCCACACCATCAACCGATGGGTGAAGAACCGGTCAGGAGTTGGTGTCTGGTGGTAAATGAGGGCTGGGACCGGGGGCTCATACCACAGCTTCAAATCTGGCCGCAGCTTGCCAGATTGAAACAAGGTGTTGGCAATCCACCTCTGGTCCTGCACAGGGATGGTCTTGCTCATTTCACCTGGCAGCCAGAATGAAGCTGAGGCACTAGCAGGGGCTGGCAAGGATCCTCCAGGCTCCTCCTGTTTGAAAGACAATTTGATTATTGGATAAATAAAGGCTGCACTAATATACACCACAGCCTATCCAATAGTTCTTTCTTTTATTGCTCTGATGCAATTTTTACAAGCAATTGGTCAAATTTCAAAACTCTTAATACTTATATCACAACAGATAATCAAAAGTGCAATTTTTCAAGCATTTCAGCATTTTTTCAATTGTATTAGTACAACATGCAAAATCACAAAGTATGCTTTTCTCTACTAAGTGGTTCACATATATAAATGTTTAATTCACAGTCCCTGCTTCTTACTATCAAACTTTTGAGTAGCATCTCTTCTCGTTTAGTTTAACTAGAATGAAACCATGAGGTCAGGTTTTGAAAGAATCTCTAGCTGTGTTACAAGTGTGATCAGTTTGGAGTTTTGTACTAAGAGTTAAAAATTTTTTATTTACATTTGTGGTGATATACTCACAGAGGAAGGAGCATGACTGGGAGCCCTCAAAGAGGATGGAGATGGGGTGGTGGTCCTCACTGGTGAAGGAGTAGGACTGTGAGCCCTCAAAGAGGATGGAGAAGGGGTAGTGGTCCTCACAGGGGAAGGAGAAGTGGTAGTGGTCCTCACAGGGGAAGGAGCAGGACTGTGAGCCCTCAAAGAGGATGGAGAAGGGCTAGTGGTCCTCACAGGGGAAGCAGAAGGGGTCCTCACAGAGGATGGAGCAGAAGTGGGAGCCCTCACAGAGGATGCAGATGGGCTGCGGGTCCTCACAAAAGATGGAGAAGGGGTGGTGGTCCTCACAGAGGATGTAGCAGGACTGGGAGCCCTCACAGAGGATGGAGAAGGGGAGGGGCTGGGAGGAGAAGGGCTAGGGGTCCTGGAAGAGGGTGGAGGAGAGGGGCTGGGGGTCCGCCGATCCACTAAATTTGGCTTCAGAGAAGCCAACTGGGACCCACCAAACCGTGACTTAGTGAACTAAAAAGAGAAACAAAGTTAATTGCAATTATTCACCTATATAGTGAAATATCATGACAAACAGAGTACTGAGGACATTTTACTGTTCTTCACTCGT
>NC_090173.1:60581277-60591277 GCF_024679245.1 Pseudorasbora parva
TGGAAAACGAGAGCCCTTCGGGAAGTGAGAACGCTAATAGAAGCGCCCAACGTGGGGCTCGAACCCACGACCCTGAGATTAAGAGTCTCATGCTCTACCGACTGAGCTAGCCGGGCGGGTGCGTGCCCTTGTTTCGTGCTGGTCGCAGTTTTTTTTTCTTTCTTTTTTTCTTTTTTATGTGTTTTTTTTCCTTTTTTTTTACAAAAACACTAGTACATGTAGGCGCATGCCGAATCCCTTTGCCCCATGCCTGAGAGCCTGATAGGTTGAAAGTTACTGGTGCCCTCCTTATACGACCAAAGTCCCCAATCGATCACAGTCGGAAGTTGTTACCAGTGCTGGATGGTGTTTTAAAAGAAGGTGTGTTAGAGCAGGACCTCTTTGGATCAAGGGCCTCCGCCCCCTGGAACAAAACGCGAACATTCCATCCCCACGCCACAGCAAACTTGAGCTGATGTAAACTTTCACAAAACAACCACTGTGTTTCTGTAACGCAACCCAACCCACGTGCGCAAACTTCTGGGCCTGTGTCAGAGGTCGCGTGGTAGCACGACACCGAAAAACAGCCTTCGTCCCTGGGTGGACTCGAACCACCAACCTTTCGGTTAACAGCCGAACGCGCTAACCGATTGCGCCACAGAGACTGCCGGCGAGCAGGGACGTGGGTGAGGCAATCGAAAATCAGACTTGGACGTTGCCAGGCGACGAAGAACTGGCTTTCCCCACTGGAAAACGAGAGCCCTTCGGGAAGTGAGAACGCTAATAGAAGCGCCCAACGTGGGGCTCGAACCCACGACCCTGAGATTAAGAGTCTCATGCTCTACCGACTGAGCTAAGGACGGCGCGTATACGTCTATCAAAGCCATCCACAACTCCGTGAAATGTACCCGGAGATCGTCGGATCGAATCCCGCTCGACCCCAACTTTTGATCATGTAAACCAGAGTAATAAATATATATAAAATTAACTAAAATAACGTAGAAATGGAACGTAGACGTCATTTATAATCCAGAGGTAACGTTTTGTGATAATGAAGGCAAAGAATAAGACAAATATTGGTGATTAATGTTATTTTTCTACACATTTAAATGAACGAAGGTTTATTCAGTTACTAAAACATCGAACAAAATGTATGTATAACAAATTCATTACACATTCAAATTAAAAAAATTAATGTATACACATTTTAAATTCATATAATTCTGTGTAGAAATTAAAAGGTGTGGTAAACAATAATAATAAGAGGAAGAAGAATAAAGAAATACAGAAACGTCCAGACCCTTTTTATATATTTTATTATAATTACAACAACAATTAGTAGTGGTGATAATAATAATAATAATAACGAAAGGTTATATAATAGTATTAATAATAATCAGGTACATAAATAAATCAAGGATTATACAAATACACTAAAAATAATTATCATCTGTTAATATTAATTTACATATATACATAATTATTAATAACCTCTCTTAGTATAAAAACTGCAAAGAAATGTAATCAAATAAAATGTAAAATAGACAATAGCCATCTATTGTGCAAACTGGAGACCCATCATTCCCTGAGCTGACAATTTCCCAACCAAGTGAAAGTCAGTAACTTTGATTTAAAAAAACTCACACATAAATAACAAAGTAAACTTAGTATATGTTAAATTTATACAAAAAATATTTTCCCAACAGAGACCTAGAGCAGAGTAAACTGCTTGTTTACTCTGCTCTAGGTCTCTGTTGGGAAAATATTGTTGAAGAATGTTGAAAAAAACATGAAAAACCACCCAGATGTTGGAGATGTGTAAATTACTCTATAATGCAAACATTAACCAAATAAAAATAACTAAATAAATAAATACAATAAGAAATTAAGAACCTGGAGGGTTGTCATTTCCAGTTTTTTTTTTCCTATAACCTCGTTCCTCTAGCACAGCCCTCCATTCACTATATGACTGAGTCTCAGACTCTTTGCAGTACCAGTTGCCGAAGTACTGAAGATGTGATGGTGGCTTTCTCTCTTTTTTACACTTTTTGCACATAATAACATCTGTCTTCCTCACATATTTTCTTGTGACAGTTCCAGTGTTTTCCCTCTCCTGTTTTCTCTTTCGGTATTGCTGAGTGGAGTAAGGAACATCTTGACTGGGTGTCTGTGTTTGAGGTGATGGTGGCATAGCTGAAAGAAATGGGATGTTGAAGAACATCATCTGTGAGGTACCAGGCACTGGAGGAAGCTGCACAGATGGTAGAACGAAAGGGAGAGAGACAGGTGGTGCTGGTGCAATGACAGGATGTGTCATTTGATGCGATGGTGGAGCCTGGGAGATGGTCTGAGGTTGGGACCTCCCCTTGAGTTTTGCCTCCCCAGCAGTGTTTGGTGGCAGGACAAACAGGTGAGGCTCAGCCAGATTGGCTGAATACAGAATTGGTCCTTTCTGCATAGCTGCAGGAAGCTTCTCAGGTCCTGCCATGGGTGCGCCTGGGGCTTGGATTCCCTGCTTTAAAATGTCCTGCTCCTGTGACTTGCAGCGTCTGCTGAACCTGGGAAAATATAAAACAAGCGCTATTATTACAAAATTATGTGTGATAAACAAGTTTTTGCTCACAACTATGATGCAGCAGCATGACAGAGCGGGGGTTAGAGGAAGGGGTAAGGGTAGAGAAAGGGGTAGGGGTATGGGTAGAGGAAGGGTTAGGGGTAGAGGAAGGGTTAGGGGTAGAGAAAGGGGTAGGGGTAGAGGAAGGGTTAGGGGTAGAGGAAGGGTTAGGGGTAGAGAAAGGGGTAGGGGTTAGGGTTAGGGTTAGGTTAGGGGTAGAGGAAGGGGTAGGGTTAGGGTTAGAGGAAGGGGTAGGGGTTGAGGAAGGGTTAGGGGTAGAGGAAGGGTTAGGGGTAGAGAAAGGGTTAGGGGTAGAGGAAGGGGTAGGGTTAGAGGAAGGGTTAGGGTTCGAGGAAGGGGTAGGGGTAGGGAAGGGTTAGGGTTAGAGGAAGGGGTAGGGGTTGAGGAAGGGTTAGGGGTAGAGGAAGGGTTAGGGGTAGAGGAAGGGGTAGGGGTAGAGGAAGGGTTAGGGTTAGGGTTAGAGGAAGGGTTAGGGTTCGAGGAAGGGTTAGGGGTAGAGGAAGGGGTAGGGGTAGGGAAGGGTTAGGGTTAGGGTTAGAGGAAGGGGTAGGGGTTGAGGAAGGGTTAGGGGTAGAGGAAGGGTTAGGGGTAGAGAAAGGGGTAGGGGTAGAGGAAGGGTTAGGGTTAGGGGTAGGGTTAGAGGAAGGGTTAGGGTTCGAGGAAGGGTTAGGGGTAGGGTTAGGGGTAGAGGAAGGGGTAGGGGAAGGGGTAGGGGTAGGGAAGGTTTAGGCCTAACCCTACCATGTAAATTACTTGAAACCTCTGTGTAGCCCTCAGCTGCTTTGATTTAAGTTTAGGGTTAGCGGTAACAATGCTAACTTACTCACCATTGTGTGACTGTTGCAGCGTTCACTTCTGGGAGCTGGATGGTGGTCTCGGTCATCACCTTAGCATTGGTGATGATGCACTCTCGGATGTGCTTGTAAGCTCGTGCCACCATTGTGAAGCGGGACACCCTCACTCCGTCACAGCGCACCGCGTTTGGGTAGAGAGCACAGAGCCTTGTGAAGATGGCCTCCACCACTCGGTTGCAGTCAGGCCACTGTGCAGGACTATGAGCCCCAACGAAACACCTGTAAATGACAGCAGAATACATATTATTAATACAAGATTATTTTATTGTTTTGTTTAATTGTTTTATTTCCCCTTTTCTATTCTGTCTGTTTTACTTTTTGTTGTCTTTATGGTCAATGTTGAAATATATGCATAAATTAGATCACTACTGGGTTACTGTGTTATGGCATTTTTCACAATACAGACTGCACATTATCCCGCTTATTACATGGCTACTTACTAAAAGACAGTAAAAGATAAATAATTTGACACTAAATATTGATCCAAAGTGATTTTATTGATTAAGAAATTTTAAAGATTAAGAAATCTTGCTAAATAAAATTGATGTATGGTTGGAACTGCATCCATAGCAACGTAACATAGCAACATAAAGTCAGCATTAAACATAACTCACAACTAATAATTTAAGTTATAACTAACTTTGAACTAAGTAAGGCTGCGGGAAGATAAGCTAGGCATCAAGGCGTCAGATTTTACAACTTTGATTAAACAGGGGTTAGGGTCACCACCCTGCATGGGTGGTGATATTTCAGCCTGTTTCAGTTATATTTATGCAAAAAATACCCTTCGTTTGCTAAATTTAACATACCTTTTTGTGCTCTCCACACCTGGTGCCACAATCTTCTTTGTAGCCCTGAATCGTCCCTGTTTTAAGGTGGTTTTATGACGTGGTGAGTAAATGGTCTTGTTCTTGTCATACTCCCCCATTGCTTGCCATAGGGTGATGATCTTGACGCACTCGTCTCCAGTCAAGGCCAGACGGTGATCTCTAAGGCTAACCAAAAACTCTGCCAAGTCCTGCACGGCTCCATACCCCTCAATATTATCAGGTCCAACAGAATCCTAAAATGAAAGATTATTTAAGAACTTTTGATAGCAGTAATGAATACAAATATTCACATGAAAGCATAGGCAACATTACCCAGGTTTGGTTTAAACACATATAAATGTACATTTAAAAAGAAACTTACATCATGTGAAGTGTTCTCTTCAGATGTTGGTAGATGAGGAGTTTCTGTGGATAATTGGTCCACTGGGACTACATGAAAAAGGTAAATATTTAGTTAAAATGTGTATTTGTGTCTTTCAATATGACAAATTTAAATTAGAGTTAGTGTGACTGAAACATCTATCAATATTTTGGTAAAACTCACAGCTATGAGCTTCAGGAGAGAGTGCAGGCTTTGAATGAGTGTGTAGTGAGCTAAAAACAGGCGATGGCACTGGTGATGGAGGGACCACAGACAGTGATGACATGGGCTTGAAAACAGACGATGGGACTGGTGATGGAGGGACCACAGACAGTGATGACATGGGCTTGAAAACAGGCGATGGGACTGGTGATGGAGGGACCACAGACAGTGATGACATGGGGCTGGTTGCTGGAGGGGTTGGACATGATGCTGCAGACACTGATGCTTCTGAAGAAGAAGCAGGTGTCCGTTCTGTGTCGAAGGTGGGGACAGTGATGTCGTGAATCTCCTCAAGTTCAGCATAATCTTCATCCACCTCTGTACCAACCTCAGTCGTCTCTGACTCTTCAATGGCCAACTTATAGTCCTGCAGAACTTTACCAGTTTGCTGGTAAAGGTACTCCACTCCAATAAGTTCACCTTTAAAATATTAAAACATTGACAATAAGATAATATACCAGGATATTATAACTCAGTGGAAAAATTGTATGTGTACACATGACTGTAATTGTAACTAAAAAAAAAAAAATAGTTATCTACCAGTGTACTTTCTTGGCCCAACATATGGGATGATTTTCTTGCCCATAACCTCCTCTGCAAGAGTATTGACAGCATGGCGCAGAAGATGATTATAAGAATGTGACTGCTGCTCATCTGTTGTTGCTGCCACAGCCCGGTCCTCATTCCACCTTGCAAGTCCATCCAAAAGGTACGCCTGGAAGAAGGTGTCACTTGCCAGCGTACCTGTACATTGAAAACAAAAAGACCACAGAATGGGTTACGCATAAATACACAAATACCTGTACTTGCAATCATCATAATTATTTAAAATATATGATTACATCATATCAGTATTTTAGTAATTCAGTTAAGTCAATTATTTACCTGGGATGAATCTGTTAAGGTGTAGGTGAAATGACTCAAGCGAAGTGGAACCTCTGGCACAGCGGTAGGTTGGCAGGCAGTGCCCTCCCTTCACTACAGTGCCAGTCTGCATGTAGAGCTGCACACCTACAGGATCCTGGATGCAGGCCACATGCTTCCGCTGGGACTTTAAGATCTCTCTCATCCGGGCTGAATTTATTAGTGGTACTCCCAGAGTGTCACGACCAGCATCTCCATCAAAGGCCTGAATATGGCTCTCAATCAGCGCCAGGGTCTCCTTGGTCCCACGAGTGGTTCTCCTGCAATGTAGGGCTAGCTCACTACGGCTGATACAGCGCAGCACATCAGCCTCGGATGATGGTTTCCGGTCAGCTTCCAGCTCTGCGCGCTTCGCCTTCTTAAGTGCAGTCAGGTCGTCCTGGTCCCACATGAAAATACAGTGGCTGAGGCGACTCATAAATGTTGCATACAGCTGGTGAGAGTCGGTGGTGCACCCCACAGCAAATCTCCGCATGAAGTGCCATATATCTAACCGGATGGTCATTTGGTCCCACTCTTCAAACATCCTCCTCAGAAGAGTGTTGCCACAGCAGTCTCGGTCAACATACATTATCTCAGGAGGAGCCACCCCAGCCACTCTGTATCGCTTGATGAGGCCTTCAATCATTGGTCCGAGACCAAAGCCTTCACTGGCTGTGAGCACGGACATGATCACCTGTCCATGCTCATTTCCAACGTTGGTTGCCCATGTAGCGGTGCCATAGCTGCGTCCTGCTAGTTTTCTGGCCACTTTTTTAGTAGAATCCATTTTTAAGATACGACCATATTGAGATGTTATAGTGGCCTTGATTTCGTCCAGCCTTTGCAGGACATCCTGGGCATACACCTGCATTAGCCACCGGTGCTTAGGGACAGAAGGCATTGAAAGAGCAGGTTCAAATGTCACAGGCAGGATCAGGTTTGATGTGACAGCACTGGCAATCCCCTTGCAATCTGTCAGATACTGGACTGTTTTTTCCAACCACACCTCAGCATGACGCTCCTGCAACTTGCGCTGGATCTGGCTGCTGCTGTTTCCCAGTCCTCGCTGACGCATCAAACTTACTACCTCGATGTCACATGCAAGTTTTGATGTGAGAATACAAGGGAACTGCACCCTGTGGCCAATGTCGAGCTGGGAGACGATATCATGGCTCCAGCTGATGACCTTCCTCTTACATCTTCGGCAGGCCAGGTACTCAGATGCCACAAAGTACATCTTACCGAAGGCAAACACCTGTCTGATCTTTTGATGCAAGCCAGCTGAGGTCAGAAGGTCTTTCTGACAGTCTGGATGCGGACAGGTCAGCTTCACTTGCCACAGTTTTCGTGGCATCCAGAGCAGCAGGGGATGGCCAAAGTAATTCTCTAAGGGAGGAGACTTACTGGTCTTCAGTGGCACCTGTGGAGGATACCACCAAAGTTTGTCCACCCTGCTAAAGATTAGCTCAGGATGCCCTTGTGCTGACCACCTGAACAGGGCCTTGGACATCCACCTCTGGTCCACTTCAGGCAGGGTATTTATCCATCCAGCTGGAAGACAGACTCGTCGTACTGGAACCCCCCAAAGAGAAATAAACACATAAATAAACAAGTGCAAACTCACATTGCTTTACTTTATTATTCCTGGAAAGGAAACTTTAATATATATTTTTTAAAGTATATACGTACATCCCACATGTGCCTCCTCAAACTTATTTGCCTCTGCCAGCAGTGTGCTGTCATCTATCTCAGTGGACACAGAGGGGCGGGTGAGGGTGGCTGAGGGTCCTGTGTGTGCCTCAGAGGAGGCAGTCGGGCGGGTGAGGGTGGCTGAGGGTCCTGTGTGTGCCTCAGAGGAGGCAGTCGGGCGTGTGAGGGTGGCTGAGGGCCGTGCACGTGCCTGGGCCAAAGCTTCAAAACAAAACACAGGACAAACAGATAAACATGACTACTGAACAACAACATAAATAATAAAAAACCAAAAAAAGAAAAGTGTAAAATAAATGTTTGCTTACAAGGTGTGGCTTTGACGGGGGAAATCAGCCTTTTTACGGTCTTGGTCATGCTTTTCTGGGTAGGCAACTTCCCAACCAAGAGGGAGCGGAGAGAGGCAGTGGAAGTATGGGTGGTGGCAGTGTGCTGGGTAGGGGGAGTGATTTGTGTGGGGCCAGTGTGCTGTGTGGGGGGAGTGAGCTGGGTGGTAGCAGATTGCCCAGCATATTGCTCTTCCTTCATGGCAATGGCAATTCTGCCAGAAGGGAAAAGCTCGATATACTCCCTGAAACTCCCCTTGTTGTGGGCATGTTCTTGGGAGTCTTTGCTGCCTCCTGTGGGGTCCCTCTTTATAGCTGCCACCAGGTAAGCAGCATACCCCAGGGCATTTTCAGCCACCCACCTAAATGTTTGCCCGCGAAATACACCAAACTGGATTTCAAAGAAACCTAGCAGGTGTTTTCTGTTAGCTAGATCTCCGTGGTACAGACTTAAGCTTTTCTTGGCCTTGTCCAGCACTACCTCTGGGGACAGGGGTCTTGTGTACGGCTTTCCTTTGTTAGCCTCCTTCACCTTTGCCGCTTCCACTGTATCTGTCATATTCAGGCTGCCATCAGCCCGTCTCCTAAAGTGAGGTTCCATCTAAATTATAAAATGAATATATAAAAAAGACAATAGGGAAACAGGAAAACACGTTTGGTAACACATTAATTAATGCAGCTGTGTATATCACATTATTAGATTTACTCATGATCACTGTAAAATGTTGATTTTATATTATGCTTTGTCTGTGTATAGTTTTCCTACAGGCTCAAAATGTTGGCTAACATATTAAAATCATCAGAGATAATTTTTTCACTAATATTGCACCATTAAATAAAATTTATGTTCCACGTCAGAAAAAGAAGAGTTATCAAGTAATGGCTAGTGGATAATGGAAAGTCTATTCCAGGAATTTTCAAAGTTGTAAACTTTACATGGGAATTAACAGGAATATATGAGAATTAATGGAAATAAACAGAGAAGTTTCTAAATTAGTTTAGCCTGCAGCAAGGAACTTAATTGTAGTTGAAAAAAAATCTTAGTTAAAACAACCAGATTTAATTCACTACTGTTGATTTTATACCTCACACATGCACATAACACACTACTGACTGCAGGGCTATTGAGGCCATTCCTAAATAGCATGGACAGTTGATAAATATTATTGTGAAATATTACAATTTAAAATAATGTTGTTTTTTTTTACTATACTTTAATATATTATTTATTTCTGTGATGCAAAGCTGAATTTTCATCCGCCATTACTTCTGTGTCACATGATCCTTCAGAAATGTAATTTTGCCACACACAAAAATAAAACTAAAAATAATAATTAAATAAACAGATTTTTTTCAGGATTATTTGATGATTAATTAAAGAAAAGATTAACAATAAGAGTAATAATAATAATAATAATGTACAAATAAATAACTAGTAACAATATACACTACCATCAAAAAATCTGAGATCAGTAATTATTTGTCTTGTTTTTGGAAAGAAATTAATAATAATTTTCAGCAAGCAAGTATGTATTTAATTGATTAAAAAGTTAGAGAATTAATTGTTACAAAACATTGCTATTTTAAATAAATGCGGTTCTTTTTAACTTTTTATTCATCAATGAATCCTGAAAAAGGTATTAACGTTACAAGTTCCAAAAAATATTAAGCAACACAACTGTTTCCAACAGTGATAATAATTCAACATATTAGAATGATTTCTGAAGGATCATGTCACATTGAAATAAACAACATAAGCATAACAATTAGAACAATAAACATTCCCATAAATTCCTGTTAAATTTCCAAACTGGGATATTTCCAAAACTCCCCAGTTAAGCTGAATTAAAATCTTTCGCCGTTTGCAATCCTAAATCTATGTGATCTCCTTTAAAAACCTTTTTTCCCAGAAGTAAAGGTAAAGTAACGGTCATGCATTCAAAATTGTACTTAGCTAAAACAAGTTTAGCATCAAATATGCTGCATCAAATGTAATGTATTAAAAAAGTAGAAGTATCATGTACATTATTTATGTAGATTATAATTAGTGATGATTTACAAAAGACTGACTTACTTTGCAAATGTTGTTTGTTAAGAAGTTATAACGTCAATGAAATAGTATCATCTCCAGCGTAAATTATTTCGCTTGTCTCCGGGTGCGCTTGACGTTGATTGGTCAA
>NC_090173.1:60711277-60721277 GCF_024679245.1 Pseudorasbora parva
AAGATAGATACAAAAATAAGAAGCTATAACAGATGTCTTTGTGTACGATGTGTATCATTATTTGAAAATATAAAACTATTTAAAATGATTAATATACAAATATGGAGTTGTGTTATAGTAGTATATTTTTTTATTATGTGATTGTTTTTACATTTCTTTTTAATGTCCCTAAAATATCGTAAATCATATTAAACTAAGATTTACAAATATAAGTCATTTCCTAAGAGTTTTCTCTAAGGTGTCCAAAATTACATAGCCATTGGTAATTAATGTTTCACATATTTAAATATTTATATTTAAAATGAAAACACCACACAACATTCTTTTTATATATATTTAGTTTATTATATATTAATACTAGGATAATAGAGGATAAATATATATCACAGCATATTAAACAGACATTGTCAACATTTAGAACGAGTAAAATGAATTGCTAAAAGAGAACGTGAATTGAACATTTTTTTCTATAATAAAAATATAATAATAAACATGTTATAGCAAGTACTGAAAATATTGCAAATATCAGAATGTTTAAAACACAAGCAAGATCAAACAAATATTTACAAATGTATCTTTTTACACAAGATAAATAAGTTTAACATTCAAAAGAACAAAGCAAAATGTATGCATTCTACCACAACATTATGTAAATATTAATTGCACTATGTAGATAATGTGGGAAAAAAGACAATTGTATTGAATAAAAAAATAAATTAACACTGGGAATATCTTAACGTAACCAAAATAAATAATCAGTCTATGAAATCAAGTTACAGTTTAAACTGAACAAAGGTCTATGGAAGAATAAAAAAGAAACCACTTAGGCTACTTTTCAGTTGAACACAGATGATCCTACTGCCCATGTGCGTGTATACAGTACAGTTATAAATATGATTGTACCAAAAGTAATAAACTAATAAAATTTAAGAACAGTATAACAACATGCTTAATAAATATTATATGCAAACATTTCTTACAGGTGAGATACAAAGTATTTACAATTTCAAAAGATTAAAAGTAGTGCTTTCAATCATCTAAATAATCTGAGTTTTGAAAATGTTTTGAAACAATTGTAAACACATTTTCATTGATAAATAAACAAAAATGGCAAATGAATCAGTAAAAGTTAAGCAGAATTTTTTACATTTTACAATCCTTCAATCCTGGACCAACATGGCATTCTAAAATAAAAGAAAGAAGAAACCCCAGAAAGACAATAAGGCAAGAACAAACCAGTGGTTTCAGCATGTAACAGACATCCATAACAAACAAGATACACAGTTATATTTTTATAATACAACAATTACAATATGTACATATTCAAAGCCAGGAAACATGAGGGCAGTCACTTTCCCTTTTCTGCTGCCCATCTCTTCCTTTCAGCCTCATAAAAAGAAGACTGACAGAACTCTCCCCAAGTCATCTCGTGAGGCATCCCTTCTGTCCGATATAGGGAAAACACTTTGGCAGGACAATAGACATATTTCCCTGCCACACCAGGGAACCCAGTATGTGTGTGTGGACTCTCTGGACCTTGTTTGAGTGGCTTGTGACAGAACCTACAGAGGCGACCAGTGGGGTGCTGCTCCAAGGCCTTTCTCTTTCCCCGCTCCTCCATTACCTGTCTTGCCTCTGCAGAACGCTGCTTTACGGCCTCTAGCTCTCGGTTAAAAAAAGGCAATTCAGCAAAGTCAGCAAATGGCATTCGAGGATTGGTGAGGCCTTCCGCTGCATACAGCTGGTATACCTTTGTCGAGCAGTAAAAGTACTTCACGGTCCCAGACTGATAGAAGAAATGAATGGAGGAGCCATCACCAAGGTAACGTGACTTTGGCTGCCCACAAGCAAGACAGTTCCGTGTCCTCTTTGTGGCAGGCTGCTGTTGCAGTTGCTTTTGCTGCTGCTTCTCCACAAGCTCTTTCACCATTTCTTCAATCTCACCCTTAGTTAGCGGGGACTCCTGGGGCTTATTACTGGGTGGGTTCACTGGGGCAGGTTGGAGGGTTAACACTGGAACACTTACAGTTTCACTGCCTTCTGTAAGGTGATGCCACAGCTGCTGGGTTTCCAGGAGTTTCTCTGGACTGGTGTTCAGGGATGAACTTGTGTTTGTCATCTTGGCCAGGTGTTTCACATAACGGGAGATATGCTGTTTTGTGGTGGGGTGTAAAAGGCTATTGGGATCCCTGGAGGCAGCCTGCACAAGGGCAGCATACTCTGCATCCACCTGGATGAGGAGGTCTTTCTGCCCGTGGTACTTTACCAGAAGGCCATCAATGCAATCCCTCATGGGCTGTGTCCACCGAACATGGTCCAGGACAAAAAGTAGACCGCCTGCCTTGATGGAACCTGTGCGAGCAGCACGTGGAGAGGGAGTAAAGGGCAGTGGTGGTGTTATCTCATCTAAAGGAGAGTGGAAAATAAATCATTTTTACGTTTATCTCTCAAATAGCCGTAGTATTCATATAAATAAGGAATAATAAAGGGATGAGGATGGGAGTTAAATTACCTTTTACATTGGTGGGCTGTCCAGGCTGGATCATTGTTTTTGAGCCAAGAGGAGCCACACCAAAGATGTCATCCTGGAGCATAGGGTAATTAATTTTGGATAAAATCAGTGATTACATAGTTACATTTTGTGTTTTAGTGAGTGAGATTGACAGTGAAATTCCTATATACAACAGTCAAGTTTACCTGAGCAAAGTGTTCCTCCCTGACCTCCTCGGGTGGGTCATCAGGTGGGAAACTCTCACTGAGTGCAGACAGCTCTGAGGACTGACGCTCTCCCTCCCCTGCAACATGTACCTTTTGGGACTTGTGCTTGTCCCAGTCCAGGGGTACAGGACGACAACCAGGCTCCAGATACTGCAGTCCAAACCTTTCTCTGGTGTCTGTCTGTGAGACAAGTAAAGCAGGGTACTTGGCTTGACCCGTCACCACGTCTGAAAGCTTGTTTAGTTCCATGATCAGCACTGGATCAAAAACTGCAGGCAGCTTCACTTCAGGCTGCTTCAGGTCCACAAGGCGCTGGAAATTCCAACGAGCCACTCCAATCATGCCCTGCGCCTGGAAAAGTTCTGTGGATACCTGAGTGCCGGTGACCCATCTTGCCTGATGGAAATGGAACCCCTCCTGCTGAGAGGTGCCTCTCACAGGGATCCAAACCGGTACAGCTGCTGCCTCTCCCTTCACATGGTTCAGCTGGACCGTTCCACCATGCCTATAGAGGATCCCCTCCGCAACCTCTGGGTCACTCAGGCAGCCTCTGAGGATGTGGACTCTCTGAATCCTCCACACCTTCAACATTGATGGTTTGAACAGTGGCACACCATCAGGATCACATTCTAAAAAAAATCTTTGCAGAACGCTCTCCACTCTCTCCAGCAGCTCTGTGGGGTGTGGGACCCTGGTGCGGCAGTGCTCCCTGATGTGCTGCTTTGTTGGATTTGCAGGCACTATCCCACAGAAGACATACGCCTGCTTCAGTCTCTGTAGGTCCGTCTGGTCCACAACACTGAAAGCTGCTGACAGAAACTTACAGAAAGCACTGTGCAGTGGATGGTGCTCTGACACACACTCTCTGGAGAATCGCCGCATGCAGTGGAACAAGTCCAGCTTGATGTTGATGTCGCTGTTGTATTCTGCGCGGGAGGAACAGGTGTTGATTATATGCCCAGAGGTTGCCACAGTCACTATAGCCTCAGTGGTCGACCAAGAATCCCAAAGGAGGTGCTCCTGTGGCTCAGGGTTTGGGATCCTGAAGGCAGCACAGCAATCTCTGTTTTAAACACAAAGAGAAGTATATTTAAAATATTAAACATTAAAATACATATGATACATGTATTTGTTATACTATATTGTGTTTATGTTACACATATAATATAGGTGGGAAGTAAAATGTGATGGCTGGTTCTTACCTGTCAACCCACTGGTAGTTGGCTTTTGGCAGTCCAGCAAAAATGTAGCGACGAGACAGCCCCTCATACATTGGCTGCAGGGATTTGTCACTTTCAGACTGCAGCATCACCCAGGACAAGATCATCCAGTTTTCATTCATGACGGCATAGGATGACATAGTACCTGATGCAAGCACAACCTTCCGGGCCAGCTTGCGGGTATGGTCAGCCCTTAATACTTGTCCAAACGTGCCTTGGAGGAGCAGATTGAGTGTGCTCTCTTGCCTATGGTACTCCTGAATGAGGCAGTCAACCAAGTAGTGGGGTGAGACTGTTACTCCGCACCAGCCGACCACATCACTATACCCACCAAATGGAGCAGGAGTGTTTGTTGCTCTTAGTGCTCCTGTGATGGTCTGCTGACCATAAAGTCCACTGTCTCCATCCAGCACATTTTTAACAGTGGACAGGTAAGCCAGGTGTGCACGCTCATACCTGAGGTGGAGAGCCTCATTCAACTGATTAGCCATATCGTTGGGAGACTTTGCTGTGCGCCGCAACTCATCCATCACAGTCTTACATATGGCCTTCTTGTGGGTTAGAAAAGCTGGCAAAATGTTGCAGAAACGACTTGGCAGCATGTCCATCCATTGGGGTTTGTCTGCAAACCAGTACTTTTTACAAACTTTACAGCTGAGCCGAGAGGCAAGTATGTAGTATTGGCTGTTCGTACCAATAATGACACGGGGTCGTCCAACACCTGACGAGACAACGTGGGGATTCGGACAGCCGTACAGGCATGGCAGAGTGTAGTTGTTGCGGACTCTTTCCATAATGCTGTGCTCTGGTTTCCAAATGAAGAATGGATGAAGTTGAAAGTATTTTGGTGATGGGAGCTCATAGATAGCATCAATAAGCTCAGGCTGAGGTGGGTAACGCCACAAGGAGATCATGTTCATTGGATGTCTCACCGGTCTAGATCCTGGCCACAGTCCCAAGTCTTCCATTTCAGTTTTCATCCAGATTCTCTGCTGGTGAGAGCAGTGCCATCGGCTCACATCCTGGTCATAGCTTGGCAATGGTGGAACAGCATGCTTCTCCTCCAACTTAGTAGGGTACCCAGCAGAGGCTGCAGGCAGTGCTGTGGGAGGAGTAGAGGCACCAGGGAGTCCAGAGAAAGCCTCGCCAACAGCTGAAGGGGAACGTGAGGGAGGAGTAGAGGCTGTAGACTGTGCAGAGGTAACTGGGAGGAGGGCTACAGGACGACAAGGATGACATTAGTCATAGATGAGCATTACATTTGTTAAATATGTAAAATCTGTTTTAAATTTGATAAAATTATGTTACAAGTAAAAGTTATACAAGTAAAATTATGTTACATTAAGTCCTTACATTGACAGAACACGGTTTCTTGCCCTGGTCTCAAAGGTACTGTGGTCTTGATTGTAGATAACCCCAGTTTAAGCAACTCTGAAGGTACTGGCAAAGGAACCCTCACTGGAGTGAAGGGAATTGGGGAAAAAACATAACTCTGATCAGAAACAGGCATATCCTTACAGCAGTCGACATGTGTACACGTCCATGTACCAACCTGGCCGTGGAGAGGCAGTTGCACTATATTCTTTAGTCCGGTCTGGTTTTGTTGGTGTTGCTGGTGGTTTACGCCTCCCTAACACAGAAAAATGTAATTTAATTCTAATACCCTGTAGTTCTGTCCCTTAGTAAATGTGTTAATAAGTAGTAATGCAAATACATGCAAACCCATAGAACACTTGACTTCAGTACTATTTTTAGGGGAGAGCGGGGCACAACCTAACGCTTTTTGACTGTCTCAGTTTGTGTAAATCCACTTGGGGTTCAGAGTATTAACTGAGATGAAAAATGAATTTAATTAAGACATTTACTTTTGCTATAGTTAAATAAATGTTCAGTGAAATCTTCCAAAGATTTTTTTTTAATTTTGGTGCTTTTCTCTAAATAATGTTGATATGGCAACTAGTAAATACACTAAGTTTCGTCATCCTGGCATGTGTGGAAAGTGTTAAAACGTATGTGTTACAACTAACCCAGCGTTAGGTTGTGCCCTGCGCTCTACTAATATTAGGGGTGTGGTATGTTAGTGGGTCTACATTGCATGAGTAGTCTACAACTTCATGTATCAAATGGGATGCGCCATTCTAGTCCAAATTAAAAATATATTTGTACTTTTGCTGTACTTCTGCATTTTGGACATGTGTTTCTTTTACTCTGTAGAACATGTACATACCAAACCTTTAAGTATAGCATGCAAAACAAGAACTCTGTACTTACCCTCAACGATGAGATACAAATGCCTTCAATGTTAGTAGAACAATTGAACACAAGAATTAGAACAGGCCTGAACGTGGCCTAACCAACAAACAGCAAAAAATAAATGTAGAATAGATAATCCTGATTCATGTCAGAATTATCCTTAGTATGCAGCAGGAATAAGACCTTTGACCACTGGGACTCCAACAATGTCTGAACCTAAAAGCACAGTGAAGATAATTTAACTTTCAAGCATTAATAACATAAACAGACAAAATTACATATGTACACCTTTACTGTTAGTTTTTTAAGGCTTGTTTTGTCAAAACACTATACACACCTCACACAATCAACACACACAAGTAGCAGAACACCTCAGTTCTTTTGCAAAATGAAACAATAATTTAACGAAACCCAATTTTGACACTGTATGGTTCATACATTCTGATTCTGTTTGATTCATTTACACACTGCTGTTCTCAATCTTAAGCACTTGTAAAATTTACTTTTCTAATGATATAATCTGGGTTTGATATTTTTCAGAGATATTGTTTGAGTAAAGTATATGAATATATTGACCAAACAGTACACACAAGACCAGTACTGTCTATTGATGAAACAATTTATCTCTACCCCTCTCATACCCCTCTCTACCCTTTCATACCCCTCTCATACCCCTCTCTACCCCTTTCATACCCCTCTCATACCCCTCTCTACCCCTTTCATACCCCTCTCATACCCCTCTCTACCCCTCTCATACCCCTCTCTACCCCTTTCATACCCCTCTCATACCCCTCTCTACCCCTTTCATACCCCTCTCTACCCCTCTCATACCCCTCTCTACCCCTCTCATACCCCTCTCTACCCCTCTCATACCCCTCTCTACCCCTTTCATACCCCTCTCTACCCCTTTCATACCCCTCATACCCCTCTCTACCCCTTTCATACCCCTCTCTACCCCTTTCATACCCCTCATACCCCTCTCATACCCCTTTCATACCCCTCTCTACCCCTCTCTACCCCTTTCATACCCCTCTCATACCCCTCTCTACCCCTCTCATACCCCTCTCTACCCCTCTCATACCCCTCTCTACCCCTTTCATACCCCTCTCTACCCCTCTCATACCCCTCTCATACCCCTCTCTACCCCTCTCATACCCCTCTCTACCCCTTTCATACCCCTCTCTACCCCTCTCATACCCCTCTCTACCCCTTTCATACCCCTCTCTACCCCTTTCATACCCCTCTCATACCCCTCTCTACCCCTTTCATACCCCTCTCATACCCCTCTCTACCACTCTCATACCCCTCTCTACCCCTCTCATATTGTAAACTGGAATGCACAGCACAGAAACAATGTAACATCCCAAACATTTACCATCTTGAATAATGCTGGATAAAAATGCAATTATGTTTCATGGGAAAAAATCCAGTTTGATAGAGGGCTGAAGTGTGTGTGTGTGTGTGTGTGTGTGTGTGTGTGTGTGTGTGTGTGTGTGTGTGTGTGTGTGTGTGTGTGTGTGTGTGTGTGTGTGTGTGTGTGTGTAAGCATATATGTGGTTCTCACTCAGTTGACCTGGAAGTTTCGATGAATATGTGGGTAGCATCATCCTTCCGGATTCTTCACCTTCCTCCATGTCTATTAAAAAAGAACAAATCAAAGATTATTCAGTGAAAAGTGACTGAGCATTAAGCTATTTTACACCAATACCCTGAGTTTACATTCAAACGGGTGTACATTTAAAAAAAAAAATACATTTAGAAAAAAATTGATAAAGCAACCATTATAAATACCATGTGTGTGTGTGCGCGCTTGTTTGTGTGATTTATGGGGACACAAATTTGTATAATGACATGGGTATTACATTGGTATAAAAACATAAAAGTGGTTTATGAGGACATTTCATATGTGCGCGTAAATCAAATAGCTTTAAAAACATACTAAACAATGTTTTATTAAAAATGTAAAAATGCAGAATGTGTTTGTGTGTGTGAGTGATTTTCTTACTCAATTGGCCTTGGATTTTGGATGGGGATATAGAAAGCATCATTCTCTCCAATTCTTCATCATCCTCCATTTCTGTGAAACAAAGCAAAAAAGCAAAAAAGCAAATCATATGTCATCCCACATTTACATATTTCAGTTTTGACCTAATATATACTCAACTGTACTGTAACAAACCTGGAGGATGAGAGGCAGATGCTGCAAGTTCCACTGAAACACTCTGAAGCTTGGTCTTTTTCTGAGTGAGGTACTGCTGCAGCCGATACATTTTGCTGCCTGGAACACACCGTTTCTGGAGGATGAATGCAGCATATCCATCTGCTCTGCTCTCCCAAACCTCCCTCCAAGTCCTGTCTGCATTAACCCCAAAGCCAACCACGTTATCATCTTCATTCCTCACAGGTGGTGCCACTGATCTTCCAGCTAAATACTTTTTGAGGTCCTCGATTTCCTGGAAGCTTCTACTGAACTCAAGGAATGAAAGTAGGCTCTCCTTCTTGGGACCCTCCGGTTTAAACTGTCCGGCTCTCTCCTCCTCCTCAACCGTCTTAGTCAGGAATAGTGTATAGCCTACATCATTCTCTAGCAGCCACCGGAATGACTTGCCTTTGTACTTTCCAAACTGAAGCACAAACTCTCCCATCACCTCCTGTCTGTCTGACACATCTCCTCCTCTCATGAAGACAACAGAGCGGGCATTCTCCTTGACCTTGTCTTCCCTTTGAGGGGCTGATTTGTCCTGGAGATTGGGGTTGTCTTTGATCCTCTTGGCTTCATCTGAGGGATCTTGTCTCAGATATCCAGTTGGTCCTTTCCTGAAGCACACTTTGATCTTGCCTGGGAAGATCACTTTCGACTTCATCTTGCTGTGCTGTACACAAAGAGCTGATTAGTGTTTATTCGTCTGTTGCATTAACACACCGTATTAATTAATACACTTCTATTCTGAATACATTATTAAGAATTATTTCTTAATAAATAAAACAACATTTAAATGTACCAGTTTATTCTAAAAACAAATTAATAAATGAAAATAAATCTATTTATTTTGTAAAATTCTTTGTGTTTAGTTATTTCTTAATAAAATGTTATTCATTTATTATACCATTAAATTGCACACACATATTTTTGTAATTAAAATGCAATATATGTGTGAGTTATATTTATTACATTCAAATTTTTAAAAATACAATACCCGTCAAGTTAGAAAATAGTAAGATTATTTGAAAATACATTTTTACAGTAGTCTCTTCTGTTCACCAAGGATAAAATAGAACATACAATACAAAAATACAAAACATTTACAATTTAAAATAACTTTTTCTATTTTAATATATTTTAAAAGGCAATTTATTACTGTGATGCAAAGCTGAATCTATCATCGTCACATGATCCTTCACAAATCCTTCTGATATGTATTATTATCAGTGTTGAAAACAGTTGTGTAAAAAATAAATCTGATTATTTAATCAATAGAATTTTTAAAAGAACAGCTTTTATTGAAATATAAAGCTTTTGAAACATTATAAATGCTGTCACTTGATCAGCATCCTTGCTGAATAAACGTATTAATGTATTTAAGTTCTTACAAAAGCTTTATTTCAGATAAATACTGTTCTTTTGAACTTTCTATTCATAAAAGAATCCTAAAATGTTTCTTGATTAAATCATCTGAGAATGATTAGTGAAGGATCATGTGACACTGACTGGAGTAATCATGATAAATTCAGCTTTGATCGCAGGAATAAATACAAAATGTATATATATTAAAATATAAAAGTCATTTTATATTTCAAAAATGTTTTTT
>NC_090173.1:60733777-60756277 GCF_024679245.1 Pseudorasbora parva
TGGCGTGGGGATGGAATGTTCGCGTTTTGTTCCAGGGGGCGGAGGCCCTTGATCCAAAGAGGTCCTGCTCTAACACACCTTCTTTTAAAACACCATCCAGCACTGGTAACAACTTCCGACTGTGATCGATTAAGGACTTTGGTCGTATAAGGAGGGCACCAGTAACTTTCAACCTATCAGGCTCTCAGGCATGGGGCAAAGGGATTCGGCATGCGCCTATATGTACTAGTGTTTTTGTAAAAAAAAAGGAAAAAAAACACATAAAAAAGAAAAAAAGAAAGAAAAAAAAACTGCGACCAGCACGAAACAAGGGCACGCACCCGCCCGGCTAGCTCAGTCGGTAGAGCATGAGACTCTTAATCACAGGGTCGTGGGTTCGAGCCCCACGTTGGGCGCTTCTATTAGCGTTCTCACTTCCCGAAGGGCTCTCGTTTTCCAGTGGGGAAAGCCAGTTCTTCGTCGCCTGGCAACGTCCAAGTCTGATTTTCGATTGCCTCACCCACGTCACTGCTCGCCGGCAGTCTCTGTGGCGCAATCGGTTAGCGCGTTCGGCTGTTAACCGAAAGGTTGGTGGTTCGAGCCCACCCAGGGACGAAGACTGTTTTTCGCTGTCATGCTACCACGCGACCTTTTACACAGACCCAGAAGTTTGCGCACGTGGGTTGGGTTGCGTTACAGAAACACAGTGGTTGTTTTGTGAAAGTTTACATCAGCTCAAGTTTGCTGTGGCGTGGGGATGGAATGTTCGCGTTTTGTTCCAGGGGGCGGAGGCCCTTGATCCAAAGAGGTCCTGCTCTAACACACCTTCTTTTAAAACACCATCCAGCACTGGTAACAACTTCCGACTGTGATCGATTGGGGACTTTGGTCGTATAAGGAGGGCACCAGTAACTTTCAACCTATCAGGCTCTCAGGCATGGGGCAAAGGGATTCGGCATGCGCCTATATGTACTAGTGTTTTTGTAAAAAAAAAAGAAAAAAAAACACATAAAAAAGAAAAAAAGAAAGACAAAAAACTGCGACCAGCACGAAACAAAGGCACGCACCCGCCCGGCTAGCTGTACCTAACAGCCGTTCGTCTGTCTCACGACGGCCAATCAGCTTTAGCTACTCCATCTTTACCGAACGAATGGCGTTCTCGGACTTCATCTTTGTCAGAGTTCCTCGGCCAATCTCGCATCGGCTCTCCATCTTTGCTTAGCAAATGCCGTTCGCTGGCTTCATCTTTGTCAGAGTTCCTCGGCCAATCTCGCATCGGATCTCCATCTTTGCTTAGCGAATGGCGTTCGCTGGCTTCATCTTTGTCAGAGTTCCTCGGCCAATCACGCATCGGATCCTCATCTTGCAGTCTCGGAGCTCTCTTTTGTAACCCGCAGAAGTATTCATCTGGTGTCAATAGCGAGAAAGTAAGTGAGATAAACTACATAAACAACAACAGTAGACTAATACATATTTACATGTTTTATAACATTTACGTGTTTTACGATTCATAAGGTATTTTTCTGGATCCGCAGCACTTCTCATGTCATTGTTTGTTATGATGATTAACTCCGTTAACATCAGCAACAGATTAATATATTTCTAACTATTTTTAAAATTTTTATATTAATCAATCTTGGTGTAACTTAGTATACTGCAGCACTTCTCATGTTACTGTCTTACAATCGCTATGACAATTTTTCAATACGTTTAACAAATTTCCTAAACGCTTAATGCAGTTAGCACAACATCTGTATGTTTAGGCAATAAAATTAAGACATTTATTGTTGCTTTTGCACAGAATGCATGAAGTTAACACATATTTAAAATGCTTGAACTTCTTTTGCACACAAGCTAACGTTAAACCAAGACCAAAACGGATTTTTACTGGCAAATTGTGAATTGAAACACAAATATATCCCCTGTATTCTATTCCATTACTGAGACAGCCAATTGAAGTTATGCAAAATATATAAATCACTGCTGATTCCCTTCTATGAATTGTTCAGGTGTTGATATTCATTCAAGCACATGACCATGTAAAAGAGGGCCTATTTGGGCTTCTTTGGAGGCAGAGGAAAGCTCCTAAATGAAGAACAGGAACTTGCTATTGTCTATGATGATTGCTGATAATGAAATAAAACTGAAGGGCATTCTATAAAGCTACTCTGAGATGGGTCATTCAGTTTTTGTGTATTGAATTTCTGCAGCAAAAGAAACAAAATGCATTGACTAAATCCAACAAAACCAAAAAGTAGAGTCTTCAAAAGACACACAGTCTATGAACAATAAAATGTACTGTCTATTGTATAAGGGCAGACCTGTTGGAAGAGAACATGTGTTAGGGGTTTGGTATACATAGTGTATTGTGTTAGTGAGTATTGTATTTTGAAAATTAGTGTAGAAGTTTAGTTTACAATGTGTGATTTTGAGCATGAAATTAACTGTTTTACCAATTGTGTGATGTAAGTGTGCTGGTGCAATAAGAGTTTAGGTAATGTGTCAAAAGTATTTTAAAAATTGTCATAGCGATTGTTAAAAAAACAGTAATTGTTATTGTTTACTGTTTAATTTTGTTATTGTAATTTTAGTAATGTGTCACATACAGTCATAAGGGCTAGTGTTAATATAAGTAAATGTTTTTTTTTTTTTGTTGTTGTTGTTGCTAAAAAGACTTATCATGTTTCAAATGTTCCAGAGATGTCTAAAAAGTCACACAAGGCAATGGGGGATGAGGAGTGGATGTCCCGTCTGCGGCGGTTTGCCAACACAGGGGTTTGGCCCTCTGAAGCTGGAAACAGGCCTGCTCCCCGCCAGAAGAAATGGTTTGACCTCTTTCAGAGGGTATGTACTGATAAAGTTAATGAGAAAACATGTTTAAACCCATTTAACATAACCTTTAAGTCTTTATTTGTACAGATAGATAAATGTCCAATGCAGGTCAGTGGCCAGGCAACACTTTTTGGTGGACCACAGAAATGCCTTTGTGGATTCCATCTGTCTAAGGTATGCATTTCAGACTTTCAGGTAATCATCTCTTTCATGTCACTTCACCATCATTTTTTTTGACTCAAATACCTTCAAAGGGGTCTGCTGTGGGATACAGCATTAGTAATTGATTTTTTTCTTTCTATTTATAAACTTGATAAAGTGATACTACTGTTTACATCATTGACTGTAAGATATCAATGTTAGCTTTATTTATTCCCATAGTTCATCTAGTGATTAAATAGGCAGATATCATTTCTAAAAGTAGAAATAACTTCTGAAAGGGTTTTTCTTTCTTTGTAATCGGCTGTGTCTAATTTTAAGCAGCAAATAAATTGTATATTTTATTTTATATATAACAAATATTATTGATATGGGTAATGACTTGTTTGAGGTACAATTTAAAAGCTATGTAGTTACATCAAAAAATAAGAACAATGTACTTACTGTGTTCAAATTTTATTGCAAAACACTTTTACTGATATTGAGGTGGATACAGGTAGAGTTAGGGACAGGTGTGGTGATATGGGTCAGTTTAAGGGTAGGATTAGGTGTAAGAGAACTGCCAACTGTGTAATTACAAATGTAACTACAGAAATTAATTACAGATGTACTTTAATTACATGCAGGTATTTTTAAAATGTAAGTACAATGTAAAAACATGTATGTACACAATAAGTGCATTGTATCAAATTATTAATTAAAATGTTAGTACAGAGTAGTTAAGGCCACCTAATATAAAGTGGGTCCTTTTTGGTGTATATAAAATAAAATATACAATTTATTTGCAGCTTAGAATTAGACACAGTCATTTACACTTTCAACTGTGATTTGTCACAACAGTTGGGCTCCATTAATTAGTGTATACCTGTAAATAAATAAATTATCAAATGTGAGTGTGCCCGCTGTGTCAATATGAAAAACATCAAAATAGGCATATCCACCGATTATGATTAATGACAGATATAAAAACACAGCAAAGAAGTAAAAAGTACCATGACTGAAAGATGAATAAAACGTTTTCCACATTCTTGATTATTCTTTTACCAGGCCACAAGTGCTCCACCTGCCTCCACTCCTACCGCTGTACCGGCATGTACCTCTGCCCCAACCTTTACAAGGCCTGCACTTCACGTATCAATGGTAACACGTTATTTTAATCATTGAGTAGATTACCTCCTCCACAAGCAATTATCTCTAGAATTATCCACAAAGCC
Source organism: Pseudorasbora parva (assembly GCF_024679245.1). Lineage (NCBI taxonomy): Eukaryota > Metazoa > Chordata > Actinopteri > Cypriniformes > Gobionidae > Pseudorasbora > Pseudorasbora parva. Next base: position 60,737,962 of record NC_090173.1, read on the forward strand.
TTTTACTGGTCGACTGGAAGATTATTTATGTATTCTTCAATAGGGAAATCTTATCTTCACATTTCCAATGCATGCATAATTTTACATGAATGTCAATCTGTTTTAAAATTGCTCTCTTTTAGTTTACAAAGCCACGATTTGGAGGATCAATTAGTTCAGCAGCCAAACCCAACCTAAATGTACCAAGGCGGATTCAGGTAATTTAAAAGACCTTAATGTGTTTCATCATCATCAATATTATTATGTTTATAATACAGTAATATTATAACTGTATATTGTATATTATATATATGAGTAAAGTAAAGTTTTTATGTACGATTGCTTAAGCACAATTTTAAAAACAAGGCTCGTTTGTCAAAACACTACACATAATTCACACATCCACACACACAAGTAGCCAGGAGCGGATCTAGAAAATTATTTATGGGGTGGCAACACTGAAGCAAGCATGCATGGTTCTTGTGGATTCAAGTAATAATATACGGACCCACTTTATATTTAGTGGCCTTAACTACTATGTACTAACATTTTAATTAATTATTTGATACAATGGACTTATTGTGTACATACATGTTTATTTTAAAAAATACCTGCATGTAATTACATCTGTAATTAATTTCTGTAGTTAAATTTGTAATTACACATTTGGCAGTTCCCTTACATCTAACCCTACACTTAAACTGACCCATAAACCACATCTGTCCCTATCTCTACCCCTTTCCCACCTCAAAATCCGCAAAGGTGCTTTGCAATACAATTTGAACACAGTAAGTAAATTGTACTTATTTTTTGATAAAAGTACATAAGTCTTAATAGTACTTAAGGCCACCTAATATAAAGTGGGGCCTAATATACATATTCAGTGTACATACACGGGGGCACACTTTTTTAACGGTCTATAAAGATTAAAGACTTGTGTGATGTATTACAATACACCCTTAGATGCCCATTTAAACGCACTACGCCTACATTAAAACAACGTTTTAATCAGTTAATTACTTTATATTTATATAGACTATACTTTATATTTATGTGTTGCTTATGCAGGTAGCAAAACATTTAAACATAGGTCTGTTAAAATCAAAAACATTTTACATTAAAACTTACAACAGAAAAAAAAAAGTCTTTAATTCCTTTCATTTTTTCATTTGAGTGCTCTCCATTATGTCTCCTTATTTACCTAAATGTGTATTTTTCCTTGCTCTACCTGAGGCAAAACATCATGTGTTGACTTTGAAACAGATTAGACTTAAATTATATTAATTATACTACCCCTCTCTAGCCCTTCTACCCCTCTCTAACCCTTCTAGCCCTCTCTAACCCTTCTACCCCTCTCTAACCCTCTCTAACCCTTCTACCCCTCTCTAACCCTTCTACCCCTCTCTAGCCCTTCTACCCCTCTCTAACCCTTCTAGCCCTCTCTAACCCTTCTAGCCCTCTCTAACCCTTCTACCCCTCTCTAGCCCTTCTACCCCTCTCTAACCCTTCTACCCCTCTCTAGCCCTTCTACCCCTCTCTAACCCTTCTAGCCCTCTCTAACCCTTCTAGCCCTCTCTAACCCTTCTACCCCTCTCTAGCCCTTCTACCCCTCTCTAACCCTTCTAGCCCTCTCTAACCCTTCTACCCCTCTCTAACCCTTCTACCCCTCTCTAACCCTTCTACCCCTCTCTAACCCTTCTAGCCCTCTCTAACCCTTCTACCCCTCTCTAACCCTTCTAGCCCTCTCTAACCCTCTCTAACCCTTCTACCCCTCTCTAACCCTTCTAGCCCTCTCTAACCCTTCTACCCCTCTCTAACCCTCTCTAACCCTTCTACCCCTCTCTAACCCTTCTACCCCTCTCTAACCCTTCTAGCCCTCTCTAACCCTTCTACCCCTCTCTACCCCTCTCTAACCCTTCTAGCCCTCTCTAGCCCTCTCTAAACCTTCTACCCCTCTCTAACCCTTCTAGCCCTCTCTAGCCCTCTCTAAACCTTCTAGCCCTCTCTAACCCTTCTAACCATTCTACCCCTCTCTAGCCCTCTCTAGCCCTTCTACCCCTTTCTCCTCTCTTCCTTTTTTCCCCTCTCCCTCCATGGTCTCCCCCTCTCATCATCATTCTTCCTCTTAATGTGACGTTGCCTTCCATTTTTGTTGAAGACAGGTGAACTTAATAATGAATGGAATCCTATGTTGCCAGCTAGCATGTCCTGATTAAAAATCTTGAATCTTGTTCTGCAAAAAGTGTGAAGCTGACAATGTGCTTACAGTTGTGCAAATCTAGGCCGGTGTTTTGCTCCTTGAGTAAAGTTTTGCTAATTGTGGGAAAGTTTTCATTTTAGTGTGTAAGCAATTGAAAAAATCTGTAATAATGCACAATATGTATCTTTACAGCCTGATAGTCATAGTCAGTCTCCTTCAGCCAGTCTTTCACCGTCAGCCAGTGCTTCTCCTGACACCAGAGCTCCTGCAGCCAGACCTGTAGCCAGACCTGTTTCATCCAGTCCGTCTGCTTCAGACAAAACTTCTCCTGCAGCTAGTCCTTCTCTTACATCCTTGGTGAGTGCCCATCTAAATTTTTGTTTGTTTTGTGGCATCTGAAATTACTTGTGTGTGAAGTACTTGTACATGTGGCTTATTCTATAATTGTGGGGTGCATTTCACATGAAACAAAAAAGTACAAAATAAATTTGGTTTCTCAAAAAAAAAGACTATTGGTTTGGTTTCAGTTGATATATTTTGTCTGTGTTAAATACCTGATAGTTGCAGAGCTTAATCATTAAACACTATTTTGATATATTAACAGGGACATTGTTTCCCTGGTGAAATTGTCTACTGTAACAGACAAACTGAAAATATCTGAGTGTTCTTTTTTCTGTTCTGCCATATGTACAGTGATTGTTTTGAAATACTTTAAGAACCAGTTTATTTGCAGATATCCATGTGATATGTATAGCACAGTCACTAAGGACTGGAATTAGTTTTATATGATAAATCTGCCTTAAAGATAATTTAGTTAAAATATATATATGATTATCATAAATGGACGCGAGGTGTACCCTAAATTGTAGAATTACTCATATCCAAACTTAAGAGAAACAATATTTTGATATTATATCTCTAATGCATTTGTTTTTGAATCCGAAGCATGATGCCCCTTCCTTGCCTGGTCCTGCTCCTGCATCTGAGCCAGATCAATTTTGGTTGCCCACTAAAATGAGGCAGACGGTCCCCTCACAGGATCAGAGGTGGATTGCATCTGCGCTCTTTCAGGCTGGCAGACTCCGTACAGACTTGAAGCTCTGGTATGAGCCACCCGTCCCTTCACTCATTTATCACCAGCCTCCATCTCCAGATAGCTTTTTTAATCACAGGCTTCTGGTATGGATGCCATACCACTTGTGGAAGTTCAGACTGTTTTGTCCTGCATGTGGGAAGCAGCTGACTGGCTATGGACTCCACAAGAGAGCGCGGAAGGTATTGGACATTGACAGGTACTATCTTATGGTAACTGAGACTCTCAGGTGTACTGTGTGTTGCCTGAATTACCTGTCAACCAGTCAGACTGTCCTGGACCAGCTCGACGTGCCCCACAGAAGACTGTTCCGTCTGATTTTGACACAGAGGTGAGTTACAATCTACTCACATTGTATAGAATTGTGTAATGTGTTTATTAATAAAGACAATAATTTTATTGCATAATTAATAATGTAATTTCTGAAGCATATAAGCAGAAATGTGTAATATAAAGTAAATGCAAAATAAAAGTGTGTTTTATTTAGTATGAAATAATAATTGAAGAAAATCTCCTCTTTTACACAAAGGTATGCATGTGACATTCGTGTCATACGCATGCTGAGGGAGCGGACACTGGGCAACAGTCCCACAAGACTTGCCAAACAGCTCAGGGAGAACCATGGGGAGGAGTGGCTTGACCGCTTGGCGCACTATATGGAGGAGTGTGCTGGCTTCATCAATCGCCCCAGCCTCTTACCTGTCATTTACAAAAAGCCTCCAGAGCCCATTGATGTCCCTACCAGTAAGTGGCTGCTGTCAGTTTATGGGAGGGACATTATCAGTCGCATAGACCACATTAAGGCCAACATAACCTCCACGTTTGGGACCATTTTAAAAATGGACTCAACAAAACAGGTAATTCTTTGACATTATTACTGAGGTCTTAACTTTTGTAAAGTTTGAAAAGGATCCATGTTATAGATCATGTCCATGTTCCTTTATCCATATTTTTAATTTTGTTGATTTTAGATCACAAAAAAGTTGGCGGGCACAGCCAAAGGAACAGCACAGTGGGTGACTTCTGTTGGCAATGAGACCGGACAAATTCTTATAAGTGTCCTTACTGCTCAGGAAGGTCCAGGACTGGACAACATGGTGTCCGGGCTGATTAACAGGTACAGTCAGGCGGCTGTGGCTCCACCACTGCTGCTGTATGTGGACTGTGGCTGCTGCATAGAAAAGGGGCAGAGCAAGCTTCAGGTCAGATTTGGAGGATGGCCTGACCTCAATATCAGGCTGGACATCTGGCACTTCATGCGTCGGCTGGCCGTGGGGTGCACCACTGATGCTCATCCTCTCTACCCAGTCTTTATGTCTCGTCTCTCTGCGTGCATTTTTGAATGGGACCCAGATGATGTGGCTTTGTTGCGTCGGGCAAAGAGAGAGCAACTGCAGGGGGAAGGTGTGCCTGTCATCACTGATAACCTTGTGGATCGACGCATCACCAAAAAAGAGTTGGCGCTCTATTGCCGTCGGAGGACTCGTGGGGTAGAGTCCACAACCCGCCACCTTGACAGGCTTTTGCAAGAACTGAAGGGTGAGAAGGGGAGAGATTTGATGGGGGTTCCTCTGCTAGACACAGTAAGGATAGAGCACATATGGCGTGTTCAGATGAGGCATGTTAAGTGCATACAGGATCCGCCAGGTGTGTTTCTCTACACTGAGACGGGCACCACCACTACCAAGGGAGGATTAGTTCTCACAAAGTATAGGTGTGCCAGGGGCTCGACCTCCCTTGAATCTTTCCACCTCCACCTGAACAGGTTCATTCCAGGTTTGTGGCTCATTGTGTTTGCATTATAGAACATATTCAACACAATAGAACATGTAATATAACATAATATTTTCCAAAGAGACACTCAATTTCATGGTTTTCTTTTTTTTCACACTTCTTTACAGGAACCAGTGCTAACACACTGAATTTTCAGTTGTATCTCCTGGAAGGCCTGAACAGGTGGAACCAAGACCGGGCAGCTGCATCAATTTCCACAAAATCATCCCCTCTTCTCACCTACGCAGGGCAGGTGGTGCAAAGCATCAACACCAACAGCCTAAATGTTTTTGGAGAGAAGCTTGTGCCCACCTTCCAACCTCCTGCACAGTACACTGGTAATATTGTCACAGTCATAATACACCATAGGGTTCTTTGCTAATGAAAGGGCTATATGTTTAACGTGCTGCATTCTGTTTTTTTAGGGGAGCTAATTGGAGTGGACTATCTGCTTAATCAGACAGGGCAGCCACTTCAGTCAATGGATGCCGACAATGAGCAGACAGACCAGCTGCTGGAGGAAGTGAATGTAGATGAGAAGGATGAGGGGTTTGAGGAGGACATCAATGAGGACCCTACACTGAGTTTCCTCCTTGAAGATGAAGCTAATTGTAACCCACCTACAATTCAGCTTGTTCATCCCTCATCCCAGTCTGCTGCTCCCTCATCCCAGTCTGCTGCTCCCTTATCCCAGTCTGCTGCTCCCTCATTCCAGTCTGCTGCTCCCTCATTCCAGTCTGCTGCTCCCTCATCCCAGTCTGCTGCTCCCTTATCCCAGTCTGCTGCTCCCTCATCCCAGTCTGCTGCTCCCTCATCCCAGTCTGCTGCTCCCTCATCCCAGTCTGCCTTCTCCCAGCCTGCTGTTGCAACCTTCTCTGCTCAGCCTACTACATCCACAGACCAATATGCACCAGGTTCCTCCACTCAGGTGCCTGAGGAGCTTTTGGTATGTAAATTTTGCAATAGGAACTTGCAATAGCAGAAAATAATTTGCAATACGACAAACGTACTAATACTACCATTATGTAATTTCACTAATCTATTTTATAGTACCATTTAAAAAGGTGTTTTTTTGTTTTTTTTTTTTTTTTTTACAATTGTACCATAAATGTACCATTTAACTACTGTTTTAGGCTGTGGATGAGCAAAACATTCCAGGAATGGACCGGGTGGACAGACTGGCTGAGTATTTGGTAGAGCTGAGGACAAGCACAGGGTTAACCCTGAGCAGACATCAGGTAAGCAAACATTTTGAATGTTTGCTAACATGGAAAATACATACGCAAATCACTGTACTTAATAACTTAATTATGTATGTGAAATTACCAGTTTACTTTTTACTTACCTATGCCTCTATACTTCTATTCTTCTTCAGGTTGATGATATTGTGTGCCTGTGGCAGAGCCTGCTTGACTATGACAAGCAGCGAGTGAAGTTTTCTGCCAGACACCAGGATAGGCTGACAACAGGGAGGTTCAGGTCTCCGAAAAAGAAGGCCGTTTTTACCCCTGGAGTGGACAGCCTGAAACGAAGTGTGTTGGCATCTACAGCTTCACCTGCCCAATGGCCAGACTGCTGTCGTCTTGTGGAGGCAATTTTCATCAGGCTCTGTCACATCCATCAAAGTCCGAAGAAGAAAGGGAAAGGTTCGCTAAGTCGCTGGTCTCTCATTTTAAATGATTACCGCAAGATCCGGCAGCTGATTCTGTCAAATGGTGCCATCATCCAGGACACAACTCTTCAGCTGGTGGAAGTAAATCAGACCACTCTGGTTCAGTGGCACAACGGCAGGGTTAAGAAGCAAGATGAGACTCTTCTGCTTCAGGGGATTGATCTGCCTGACCCTCTTGGTGTTGCTGCTGAGTCTCTCCAACCTGCTAATGTCCGTGCTGTTGCTCCACCACAGGTCCAGGGAGAACAACATATCTACAACCTGCCACAAAGCACAGCTGGGCAAGCTAGACTAAAAAGGCGCATCTCTAGCAGTACAACTGAAGCGGTCATACCCAAGCTACCAACCCAGAGGCCAATAATTCCTAGGCCTGTTGGTAACCTGCAACCGGTTCCTGTTCTTCCCAGCCCCAGACCAAATGCCCCCCTTGTCTCCCACACTACCCCTACCTTTACACTGTTTGTTGTCCCTCAAAGTCCTCTTCCAATTGTCCCAGCCACTCCCAGTTTCGTCCTCCCACCTCCTGCCACAGTCACTCAGTCTCAACTCCCTGTCCCTCGTCCCTACCACAGGAAGGTTGAGGCAAATACTTGCCGGAAGTGTGGGCAGTTTAGGACTGCAGCGACTGGACACAGCCAGTTTAGAGGAACTATCTACTGCCCTGTCACAGAGACTCTTACAAAAGAACAGTGGCTTGAAAAAGTGAAACAAAAGAAATAGTCTTTTTTTCATTTAAATAACACACACACACACACACACACACACTTTTATTGAGTTTCTATATTTTTGTTTATTACTATTATTGTTATTTATTACTAGGTTGGGGATTTTATTTAATTTTTTTATTATTTTAAATATTCTATTTGCTATATTCTCATTGTTTTCTACATTTGTTTGTTTACTATTATTATTTATCTATTTTATTATTATTAGAGGTGGGTGGTGGTTTTTATCATTTTCCATACAGCTCTGGAAAAAGAGACAAATGATCAATGATTAAGTGTTCAATGTTCAAAATCAATGTTAAGTGATCTCTTAATTTGTTAGAGCCTTATATAGATATATACACTTCTTAATAATTTGTACATTGTTTTATAATGTGTCTCTTATAATTTATCATTAGACGTTTTTATTGTATATTTTGTTAGAAATAAAAATGTTTATTGTTCATAGAATAGTGTCCATTCTTTCATTAATCATTCTGTCAAAAAATTACTAAAATTACCAAAAACTATTGCTATTATTATAATTTTCATTATTTATCATCTCAAATGTAAAGCACATTTCAAGGAACTCCATTTTCATATGGGTAGTAAATAAATATTGTATTGTTTAATAATTTGTTTATACAGTTTATAATAGTTACTTATAATTAAATGTATTCTGTGTGTATAGTGAGTGAGTGAGTGGTCCATCATCTGGTTGTCTTGTTTTAGTTACAACAGAAATCTTTAATTAATTATCCTATTACACTTTTATTAATATATACATTTTATAAGTGCATGCTGTTTTAATGTACTATTTATTTTCCCAGTTAACTGCCCAGATTTTTTAATAATTGTATAGCACCTTTCAAGCATTTGTCAAAATACTTTAGAAAATAAAATTATAGATCAAGTTAGAAAATCCAAAGATGAAATAAAACAGTACAAAATAATGGAAAAAAAGCACTGCTGAATAAAATTAAAATTAAAAAATGGGAAACCAGTACTTATACAATTAACACATTTGTTTACTTTTTTTAATGATAGAAAAATAACATACATTGTATTTAAAGTTTAACCAATTACTCAAAAAAATAATTATAAATACAGATTTATTATATTCAAAGTTCAAATAATACAAAAAAGAAATATAGCATTGTACAATGAAATAAATATACAAAAAATTGGAAACACTGTAGTCATGCATAGAAAATGAGATGCATTGCATTACTATTAACCAGCATCCTCAAAGTACATGGAAGGAAATTTGGATTACAAATAAAGCAGTTATTTGCAACATTTAAATAAAAGTTTTAGTCCTGTCAGAGGTGGGATTCGAACCGTCGTTCTTCGTGTCAGTGTAGCAGCCTGATATGTGGATGGGGAAAGTACTTTTCAGTGAAATATGACGATAACTTACCACAAAACAACTAAAGATCGCACAAGGGCTCTAATATTTTCATTCTCTCTCATTCCCCCTTTCTTTTGATCCTTTCTTCTTTCTTTTTCTTCTTCTTTCCTTCTTCCCCCTTCTTCCCCTTCTTTTTCCTTCTCCCCTTCCTCAAACAGACTATTGTTCCCCAGCTTTAGCGGAGTCGGTAGAGCATGAGACTCTTAATCTCAGGGTCGTGGGTTCGAGCCCCACGTTGGGCGCTTCTATTAGCGTTCTCACTTCCCGAAGGGCTCTTGTTTTCCAGTGGGGAAAGCCAGTTCTTCGTCGCCTGGCAATGTCCAAGTCTGATTTTCGATTGCCTCACCCACGTCCCTGTTCGCCGGCAGTCTCTGTGGCGCAATCGGTTAGCGCGTTCGGCTGTTAACCGAAAGGTTGGTGGTTCGAGCCCACCCAGGGACGAAGACTGTTTTTCGCTGTCATGCTACCACGCGACCTCTGACACAGGCCCAGAAGTTTGCGCACGTGGGTTGGGTTGCGTTACAGAAACACAGTGGTTGTTTTGTGAAAGTTTACATCAGCTCAAGTTTGCTGTGGCGTGGGGATGGAATGTTCGCGTTTTGTTCCAGGGGGCGGAGGCCCTTGATCCAAAGAGGTCCTGCTCTAACACACCTTCTTTTAAAACACCATCCAGCACTGGTAACAACTTCCGACTGTGATCGATTAAGGACTTTGGTCGTATAAGGAGGGCACCAGTAACTTTCAACCTATCAGGCTCTCAGGCATGGGGCAAAGGGATTCGGCATGCGCCTATATGTACTAGTGTTTTTGTAAAAAAAAAGGAAAAAAAACACATAAAAAAGAAAAAAAGAAAGAAAAAAAAACTGCGACCAGCACGAAACAAGGGCACGCACCCGCCCGGCTAGCTCTCCCTGTCACCTGTAAATCGTGGTTTTTCATGATTATGACAGCCAATCACGTTCCCGGTTGCATCCATGATTCGAATGCTATGGCCAATCGCCGCTCGTATCGCTATCACGATTCATCCATGATTCGAATGCTATGGCCAATCGCCGCTCGTATCGCTATCACGAATCATTCAGGAATTGACCAATCAACGTCAAGCGCACCCGGAGACAAGCGAAATAATTTACGCTGGAGGTGATACTATTTCATTGACGTTATAACTTCTTAACAAACAACATTTGCAAAGTAAGTCAGTCTTTTGTAAATCATCACTAATTATAATCTACATAAATAATGTACATGATACTTCTACTTTTTTAATACATTACATTTGATGCAGCATATTTGATGCTAAACTTGTTTTAGCTAAGTACAATTTTGAATGCATGACCGTTACTTTACCTTTACTTCTGGGAAAAAAGGTTTTTAAAGGAGATCACATAGATTTAGGATTGCAAACGGCGAAAGATTTTAATTCAGCTTAACTGGGGAGTTTTGGAAATATTCCAGTTTGGAAATTTAACAGGAATTTATGGGAATGTTTATTGTTCTAATTGTTATGCTTATGTTGTTTATTTCAATGTCACATGATCCTTCAGAAATCATTCTAATATGTTGAATTATTATCACTGTTGGAAACAGTTGTGCTGCTTAATATTTTTTGGAACTTGTAACGTTAATACCTTTTTCAGGATTCATTGATGAATAAAAAGTTAAAAAGAACCGCATTTATTTAAAATAGCAATGTTTTGTAACAATTAATTCTCTAACTTTTTAATCAATTAAACACATACTTGCTTGCTGAAAATTATTATTAATTTCTTTCCAAAAACAAGACAAATAATTACTGATCTCAGATTTTTTGATGGTAGTGTATATTGTTACTAGTTATTTATTTGTACATTATTATTATTATTATTACTCTTATTGTTAATCTTTTCTTTAATTAATCATCAAATAATCCTGAAAAAATCTGTTTATTTAATTATTATTTTTATTTTTATTTTTGTGTGTGGCAAAATTACATTTCTGAAGGATCATGTGACACAGAAGTAATGGCGGATGAAAATTCAGCTTTGCATCACAGAAATAAATAATATATTAAAGTATAGTAAAAAAGAAACCATTATTTTAAATTGTAATATTTCACAATAATATTTATCAACTGTCCATGTTATTTAGGAATGGCCTCAATAGCCCTGCAGTCAGTAGTGTGTTATGTGCATGTGTAAGGTATAAAATCAACAGTAGTGAATTAAATCTGGTTGTTTTAACTAAGATTTTTTTTCAACTACAATTAAGTTCCTTGCTGCAGGCTAAACTAATTTAGAAACTTCTCTGTTTATTTCCATTAATTCTCATATATTCCTGTTAATTCCCATGTAAAGTTTACAACTTTGAAAATTCCTGGAATAGACTTTCCATTATCCACTAGCCATTACTTGATAACTCTTCTTTTTCTGACGTGGAACATAAATTTTATTTAATGGTGCAATATTAGTGAAAAAATTATCTCTGATGATTTTAATATGTTAGCCAACATTTTGAGCCTGTAGGAAAACTATACACAGACAAAGCATAATATAAAATCAACATTTTACAGTGATCATGAGTAAATCTAATAATGTGATATACACAGCTGCATTAATTAATGTGTTACCAAACGTGTTTTCCTGTTTCCCTATTGTCTTTTTTATATATTCATTTTATAATTTAGATGGAACCTCACTTTAGGAGACGGGCTGATGGCAGCCTGAATATGACAGATACAGTGGAAGCGGCAAAGGTGAAGGAGGCTAACAAAGGAAAGCCGTACACAAGACCCCTGTCCCCAGAGGTAGTGCTGGACAAGGCCAAGAAAAGCTTAAGTCTGTACCACAGAGATCTAGCTAACAGAAAACACCTGCTAGGTTTCTTTGAAATCCAGTTTGGTGTATTTCGCAGGCAAACATTTAGGTGGGTGGCTGAAAATGCCCTGGGGTATGCTGCTTACCTGGTGGCAGCTATAAAGAGGGACCCCACAGGAGGCAGCAAAGACTCCCAAGAACATGCCCACAACAAGGGGAGTTTCAGGGAGTATATCGAGCTTTTCCCTTCTGGCAGAATTGCCATTGCCATGAAGGAAGAGCAATATGCTGGGCAATCTGCTACCACCCAGCTCACTCCCCCCACACAGCACACTGGCCCCACACAAATCACTCCCCCTACCCAGCACACTGCCACCACCCATACTTCCACTGCCTCTCTCCGCTCCCTCTTGGTTGGGAAGTTGCCTACCCAGAAAAGCATGACCAAGACCGTAAAAAGGCTGATTTCCCCCGTCAAAGCCACACCTTGTAAGCAAACATTTATTTTACACTTTTCTTTTTTTGGTTTGTTATTATTTATGTTGTTGTTCAGTAGTCATGTTTATCTGTTTGTCCTGTGTTTTGTTTTGAAGCTTTGGCCCAGGCACGTGCACGGCCCTCAGCCACCCTCACACGCCCGACTGCCTCCTTTGAGGCACACACAGGACCCTCAGCCACCCTCACCCGCCCGACTGCCTCCTCTGAGGCACACACAGGACCCTCAGCCACCCTCACCCGCCCCTCTGTGTCCACTGAGATAGATGACAGCACACTGCTGGCAGAGGCAAATAAGTTTGAGGAGGCACATGTGGGATGTACGTATATACTTTAAAAAATATATATTAAAGTTTCCTTTCCAGGAATAATAAAGTAAAGCAATGTGAGTTTGCACTTGTTTATTTATGTGTTTATTTCTCTTTGGGGGGTTCCAGTACGACGAGTCTGTCTTCCAGCTGGATGGATAAATACCCTGCCTGAAGTGGACCAGAGGTGGATGTCCAAGGCCCTGTTCAGGTGGTCAGCACAAGGGCATCCTGAGCTAATCTTTAGCAGGGTGGACAAACTTTGGTGGTATCCTCCACAGGTGCCACTGAAGACCAGTAAGTCTCCTCCCTTAGAGAATTACTTTGGCCATCCCCTGCTGCTCTGGATGCCACGAAAACTGTGGCAAGTGAAGCTGACCTGTCCGCATCCAGACTGTCAGAAAGACCTTCTGACCTCAGCTGGCTTGCATCAAAAGATCAGACAGGTGTTTGCCTTCGGTAAGATGTACTTTGTGGCATCTGAGTACCTGGCCTGCCGAAGATGTAAGAGGAAGGTCATCAGCTGGAGCCATGATATCGTCTCCCAGCTCGACATTGGCCACAGGGTGCAGTTCCCTTGCATTCTCACATCAAAACTTGCATGTGACATCGAGGTAGTAAGTTTGATGCGTCAGCGAGGACTGGGAAACAGCAGCAGCCAGATCCAGCGCAAGTTGCAGGAGCGTCATGCTGAGGTGTGGTTGGAAAAAACAGTCCAGTATCTGACAGATTGCAAGGGGATTGCCAGTGCTGTCACATCAAACCTGATCCTGCCTGTGACATTTGAACCTGCTCTTTCAATGCCTTCTGTCCCTAAGCACCGGTGGCTAATGCAGGTGTATGCCCAGGATGTCCTGCAAAGGCTGGACGAAATCAAGGCCACTATAACATCTCAATATGGTCGTATCTTAAAAATGGATTCTACTAAAAAAGTGGCCAGAAAACTAGCAGGACGCAGCTATGGCACCGCTACATGGGCAACCAACGTTGGAAATGAGCATGGACAGGTGATCATGTCCGTGCTCACAGCCAGTGAAGGCTTTGGTCTCGGACCAATGATTGAAGGCCTCATCAAGCGATACAGAGTGGCTGGGGTGGCTCCTCCTGAGATAATGTATGTTGACCGAGACTGCTGTGGCAACACTCTTCTGAGGAGGATGTTTGAAGAGTGGGACCAAATGACCATCCGGTTAGATATATGGCACTTCATGCGGAGATTTGCTGTGGGGTGCACCACCGACTCTCACCAGCTGTATGCAACATTTATGAGTCGCCTCAGCCACTGTATTTTCATGTGGGACCAGGACGACCTGACTGCACTTAAGAAGGCGAAGCGCGCAGAGCTGGAAGCTGACCGGAAACCATCATCCGAGGCTGATGTGCTGCGCTGTATCAGCCGTAGTGAGCTAGCCCTACATTGCAGGAGAACCACTCGTGGGACCAAGGAGACCCTGGCGCTGATTGAGAGCCATATTCAGGCCTTTGATGGAGATGCTGGTCGTGACACTCTGGGAGTACCACTAATAAATTCAGCCCGGATGAGAGAGATCTTAAAGTCCCAGCGGAAGCATGTGGCCTGCATCCAGGATCCTGTAGGTGTGCAGCTCTACATGCAGACTGGCACTGTAGTGAAGGGAGGGCACCGCCTGCCAACCTACCGCTGTGCCAGAGGTTCCACTTCGCTTGAGTCATTTCACCTACACCTTAACAGATTCATCCCAGGTAAATAATTGACTTAACTGAATTACTAAAATACTGATATGATGTAATTATATATTTTAAATAATTATGATGATTGCAAGTACAGGTATTTGTGTATTTATGCGTAACCCATTCTGTGGTCTTTTTGTTTTCAATGTACAGGTACGCTGGCAAGTGACACCTTCTTCCAGGCGTACCTTTTGGATGGACTTGCAAGGTGGAATGAGGACCGGGCTGTGGCAGCAACAACAGATGAGCAGCAGTCACATTCTTATAATCATCTTCTGCGCCATGCTGTCAATACTCTTGCAGAGGAGGTTATGGGCAAGAAAATCATCCCATATGTTGGGCCAAGAAAGTACACTGGTAGATAACTATTTGTTTTTTTTTAGTTACAATTACAGTCATGTGTACACATACAATTTTTCCACTGAGTTATAATATCCTGGTATATTATCTTATTGTCAATGTTTTAATATTTTAAAGGTGAACTTATTGGAGTGGAGTACCTTTACCAGCAAACTGGTAAAGTTCTGCAGGACTATAAGTTGGCCATTGAAGAGTCAGAGACGACTGAGGTTGGTACAGAGGTGGATGAAGATTATGCTGAACTTGAGGAGATTCACGACATCACTGTCCCCACCTTCGACACAGAACAGACACCTGCTTCTTCTTCAGAAGCATCAGTGTCTGCAACATCATGTCCAACCCCTCCAGCAACCAGCCCCATGTCATCACTGTCTGTGGTCCCTCCATCACCAGTCCCATCGCCTGTTTTCAAGCCCATGTCATCACTGTCTGTGGTCCCTCCATCACCAGTCCCATCGTCTGTTTTCAAGCCCATGTCATCACTGTCTGTGGTCCCTCCATCACCAGTGCCATCGCCTGTTTTTAGCTCACTACACACTCATTCAAAGCCTGCACTCTCTCCTGAAGCTCATAGCTGTGAGTTTTACCAAAATATTGATAGATGTTTCAGTCACACTAACTCTAATTTAAATTTGTCATATTGAAAGACACAAATACACATTTTAACTAAATATTTACCTTTTTCATGTAGTCCCAGTGGACCAATTATCCACAGAAACTCCTCATCTACCAACATCTGAAGAGAACACTTCACATGATGTAAGTTTCTTTTTAAATGTACATTTATATGTGTTTAAACCAAACCTGGGTAATGTTGCCTATGCTTTCATGTGAATATTTGTATTCATTACTGCTATCAAAAGTTCCTAAATAATCTTTCATTTTAGGATTCTGATGGACCTGATAATATTGAGGGGTATGGAGCCGTGCAGGACTTGGCAGAGTTTTTGGTTAGCCTTAGAGATCACCGTCTGGCCTTGACTGGAGACGAGTGCGTCAAGATCATCACCCTATGGCAAGCAATGGGGGAGTATGACAAGAACAAGACCATTTACTCACCACGTCATAAAACCACCTTAAAACAGGGACGATTCAGGGCTACAAAGAAGATTGTGGCACCAGGTGTGGAGAGCACAAAAAGGTATGTTAAATTTAGCAAACGAAGGGTATTTTTTGCATAAATATAACTGAAACTGGCTGAAATATCACCACCCATGCAGGGTGGTGACCCTAACCCCTGTTTAATCAAAGTTGTAAAATCTGACGCCTTGATGCCTAGCTTATCTTCCCGCAGCCTTACTTAGTTCAAAGTTAGTTATAACTTAAATTATTAGTTGTGAGTTATGTTTAATGCTGACTTTATGTTGCTATGTTACGTTGCTATGGATGCAGTTCCAACCATACATCAATTTTATTTAGCAAGATTTCTTAATCTTTAAAATTTCTTAATCAATAAAATCACTTTGGATCAATATTTAGTGTCAAATTATTTATCTTTTACTGTCTTTTAGTAAGTAGCCATGTAATAAGCGGGATAATGTGCAGTCTGTATTGTGAAAAATGCCATAACACAGTAACCCAGTAGTGATCTAATTTATGCATATATTTCAACATTGACCATAAAGACAACAAAAAGTAAAACAGACAGAATAGAAAAGGGGAAATAAAACAATTAAACAAAACAATAAAATAATCTTGTATTAATAATATGTATTCTGCTGTCATTTACAGGTGTTTCGTTGGGGCTCATAGTCCTGCACAGTGGCCTGACTGCAACCGAGTGGTGGAGGCCATCTTCACAAGGCTCTGTGCTCTCTACCCAAACGCGGTGCGCTGTGACGGAGTGAGGGTGTCCCGCTTCACAATGGTGGCACGAGCTTACAAGCACATCCGAGAGTGCATCATCACCAATGCTAAGGTGATGACCGAGACCACCATCCAGCTCCCAGAAGTGAACGCTGCAACAGTCACACAATGGTGAGTAAGTTAGCATTGTTACCGCTAACCCTAAACTTAAATCAAAGCAGCTGAGGGCTACACAGAGGTTTCAAGTAATTTACATGGTAGGGTTAGGCCTAAACCTTCCCTACCCCTACCCCTACCCCTACCCCTTCCTCTACCCCTAACCCTACCCCTAACCCTTCCTCGAACCCTAACCCTTCCTCTAACCCTACCCCTTCCTCTACCCCTAACCCTAACCCTTCCTCTACCCCTACCCCTTTCTCTACCCCTAACCCTTCCTCTACCCCTAACCCTTCCTCAACCCCTACCCCTTCCTCTAACCCTAACCCTAACCCTTCCCTACCCCTACCCCTTCCTCTACCCCTAACCCTTCCTCGAACCCTAACCCTTCCTCTAACCCTACCCCTAACCCTTCCTCTACCCCTACCCCTTTCTCTACCCCTAACCCTTCCTCTACCCCTAACCCTTCCTCTACCCCTAACCCTTCCTCAACCCCTACCCCTTCCTCTAACCCTAACCCTTCCCTACCCCTACCCCTTCCTCTACCCCTAACCCTTCCTCGAACCCTAACCCTTCCTCTAACCCTACCCCTTCCTCTACCCCTAACCCTTTCTCTACCCCTAACCCTTCCTCTACCCCTAACCCTTCCTCAACCCCTACCCCTTCCTCTAACCCTAACCCTACCCCTTCCTCTACCCCTAACCCTAACCCTTCCTCTACCCCTAACCCTAACCCTTCCTCTACCCCTAACCCTTCCTCTACCCCTAACCCTTCCTCTACCCCTAACCCTAACCCTTCCTCTACCCCTAACCCTAACCCTTCCTCTACCCCTAACCCTTCCTCTACCCCTAACCCTTCCTCTACCCCTACCCCTTTCTCTACCCCTAACCCTTCCTCTACCCCTAACCCTAACCCTTCCTCGAACCCTAACCCTTCCTCTACCCCTAACCCTTCCTCTACCCCTACCCCTTTCTCTACCCCTAACCCTTCCTCTACCCCTAACCCTTCCTCTACCCATACCCCTACCCCTTTCTCTACCCTTACCCCTTCCTCTAACCCCCGCTCTGTCATGCTGCTGCATCATAGTTGTGAGCAAAAACTTGTTTATCACACATAATTTTGTAATAATAGCGCTTGTTTTATATTTTCCCAGGTTCAGCAGACGCTGCAAGTCACAGGAGCAGGACATTTTAAAGCAGGGAATCCAAGCCCCAGGCGCACCCATGGCAGGACCTGAGAAGCTTCCTGCAGCTATGCAGAAAGGACCAATTCTGTATTCAGCCAATCTGGCTGAGCCTCACCTGTTTGTCCTGCCACCAAACACTGCTGGGGAGGCAAAACTCAAGGGGAGGTCCCAACCTCAGACCATCTCCCAGGCTCCACCATCGCATCAAATGACACATCCTGTCATTGCACCAGCACCACCTGTCTCTCTCCCTTTCGTTCTACCATCTGTGCAGCTTCCTCCAGTGCCTGGTACCTCACAGATGATGTTCTTCAACATCCCATTTCTTTCAGCTATGCCACCATCACCTCAAACACAGACACCCAGTCAAGATGTTCCTTACTCCACTCAGCAATACCGAAAGAGAAAACAGGAGAGGGAAAACACTGGAACTGTCACAAGAAAATATGTGAGGAAGACAGATGTTATTATGTGCAAAAAGTGTAAAAAAGAGAGAAAGCCACCATCACATCTTCAGTACTTCGGCAACTGGTACTGCAAAGAGTCTGAGACTCAGTCATATAGTGAATGGAGGGCTGTGCTAGAGGAACGAGGTTATAGGAGAAAAAAAACTGGAAATGACAACCCTCCAGGTTCTTAATTTCTTATTGTATTTATTTATTTAGTTATTT
>NC_090173.1:60768777-60778777 GCF_024679245.1 Pseudorasbora parva
CTAGTGTTTTTGTTAAAAAAAGGAAAAAAAACACATAAAAAAGAAAAAAAGAAAGAAAAAAAACTGCGACCAGCACGAAACAAGGGCACGCACCCGCCCGGCTAGCTCTCCCTGTCACCTGTAAATCGTGGTTTTTCATGATTATGACAGCCAATCACGTTCCCGGTTGCATCCATGATTCGAATGCTATGGCCAATCGCCGCTCGTATCGCTATCACGATTCATCCATGATTCGAATGCTATGGCCAATCGCCGCTCGTATCGCTATCACGAATCATTCAGGAATTGACCAATCAACGTCAAGCGCACCCGGAGACAAGCGAAATAATTTACGCTGGAGATGATACTATTTCATTGACGTTATAACTTCTTAACAAACAACATTTGCAAAGTAAGTCAGTCTTTTGTAAATCATCACTAATTATAATCTACATAAATAATGTACATGATACTTCTACTTTTTTAATACATTACATTTGATGCAGCATATTTGATGCTAAACTTGTTTTAGCTAAGTACAATTTTGAATGCATGACCGTTACTTTACCTTTACTTCTGGGAAAAAAGGTTTTTAAAGGAGATCACATAGATTTAGGATTGCAAACGGCGAAAGATTTTAATTCAGCTTAACTGGGGAGTTTTGGAAATATCCCAGTTTGGAAATTTAACAGGAATTTATGGGAATGTTTATTGTTCTAATTGTTATGCTTATGTTGTTTATTTCAATGTGACATGATCCTTCAGAAATCATTCTAATATGTTGAATTATTATCACTGTTGGAAACAGTTGTGCTGCTTAATATTTTTTGGAACTTGTAACGTTAATACCTTTTTCAGGATTCATTGATGAATAAAAAGTTAAAAAGAACCGCATTTATTTAAAATAGCAATGTTTTGTAACAATTAATTCTCTAACTTTTTAATCAATTAAACACATACTTGCTTGCTGAAAATTATTATTAATTTCTTTCCAAAAACAAGACAAATAATTACTGATCTCAGATTTTTTGATGGTAGTGTATATTGTTACTAGTTATTTATTTGTACATTATTATTATTATTATTACTCTTATTGTTAATCTTTTCTTTAATTAATCATCAAATAATCCTGAAAAAAATCTGTTTATTTAATTATTATTTTTAGTTTTATTTTTGTGTGTGGCAAAATTACATTTCTGAAGGATCATGTGACACAGAAGTAATGGCGGATGAAAATTCAGCTTTGCATCACAGAAATAAATAATATATTAAAGTATAGTAAAAAAAAACAACATTATTTTAAATTGTAATATTTCACAATAATATTTATCAACTGTCCATGTTATTTAGGAATGGCCTCAATAGCCCTGCAGTCAGTAGTGTGTTATGTGCATGTGTGAGGTATAAAATCAACAGTAGTGAATTAAATCTGGTTGTTTTAACTAAGATTTTTTTTCAACTACAATTAAGTTCCTTGCTGCAGGCTAAACTAATTTAGAAACTTCTCTGTTTATTTCCATTAATTCTCATATATTCCTGTTAATTCCCATGTAAAGTTTACAACTTTGAAAATTCCTGGAATAGACTTTCCATTATCCACTAGCCATTACTTGATAACTCTTCTTTTTCTGACGTGGAACATAAATTTTATTTAATGGTGCAATATTAGTGAAAAAATTATCTCTGATGATTTTAATATGTTAGCCAACATTTTGAGCCTGTAGGAAAACTATACACAGACAAAGCATAATATAAAATCAACATTTTACAGTGATCATGAGTAAATCTAATAATGTGATATACACAGCTGCATTAATTAATGTGTTACCAAACGTGTTTTCCTGTTTCCCTATTGTCTTTTTTATATATTCATTTTATAATTTAGATGGAACCTCACTTTAGGAGACGGGCTGATGGCAGCCTGAATATGACAGATACAGTGGAAGCGGCAAAGGTGAAGGAGGCTAACAAAGGAAAGCCGTACACAAGACCCCTGTCCCCAGAGGTAGTGCTGGACAAGGCCAAGAAAAGCTTAAGTCTGTACCACGGAGATCTAGCTAACAGAAAACACCTGCTAGGTTTCTTTGAAATCCAGTTTGGTGTATTTCGCGGGCAAACATTTAGGTGGGTGGCTGAAAATGCCCTGGGGTATGCTGCTTACCTGGTGGCAGCTATAAAGAGGGACCCCACAGGAGGCAGCAAAGACTCCCAAGAACATGCCCACAACAAGGGGAGTTTCAGGGAGTATATCGAGCTTTTCCCTTCTGGCAGAATTGCCATTGCCATGAAGGAAGAGCAATATGCTGGGCAATCTGCTACCACCCAGCTCACTCCCCCCACACAGCACACTGGCCCCACACAAATCACTCCCCCTACCCAGCACACTGCCACCACCCATACTTCCACTGCCTCTCTCCGCTCCCTCTTGGTTGGGAAGTTGCCTACCCAGAAAAGCATGACCAAGACCGTAAAAAGGCTGATTTCCCCCGTCAAAGCCACACCTTGTAAGCAAACATTTATTTTACACTTTTCTTTTTTTGGTTTGTTATTATTTATGTTTTTGTTCAGTAGTCATGTTTATCTGTTTGTCCTGTGTTTTGTTTTGAAGCTTTGGCCCAGGCACGTGCACGGCCCTCAGCCACCCTCACACGCCCGACTGCCTCCTCTGAGGCACACACAGGACCCTCAGCCACCCTCACCCGCCCGACTGCCTCCTCTGAGGCACACACAGGACCCTCAGCCACCCTCACCCGCCCCTCTGTGTCCACTGAGATAGATGACAGCACACTGCTGGCAGAGGCAAATAAGTTTGAGGAGGCACATGTGGGATGTACGTATATACTTTAAAAAATATATATTAAAGTTTCCTTTCCAGGAATAATAAAGTAAAGCAATGTGAGTTTGCACTTGTTTATTTATGTGTTTATTTCTCTTTGGGGGGTTCCAGTACGACGAGTCTGTCTTCCAGCTGGATGGATAAATACCCTGCCTGAAGTGGACCAGAGGTGGATGTCCAAGGCCCTGTTCAGGTGGTCAGCACAAGGGCATCCTGAGCTAATCTTTAGCAGGGTGGACAAACTTTGGTGGTATCCTCCACAGGTGCCACTGAAGACCAGTAAGTCTCCTCCCTTAGAGAATTACTTTGGCCATCCCCTGCTGCTCTGGATGCCACGAAAACTGTGGCAAGTGAAGCTGACCTGTCCGCATCCAGACTGTCAGAAAGACCTTCTGACCTCAGCTGGCTTGCATCAAAAGATCAGACAGGTGTTTGCCTTCGGTAAGATGTACTTTGTGGCATCTGAGTACCTGGCCTGCCGAAGATGTAAGAGGAAGGTCATCAGCTGGAGCCATGATATCGTCTCCCAGCTCGACATTGGCCACAGGGTGCAGTTCCCTTGCATTCTCACATCAAAACTTGCATGTGACATCGAGGTAGTAAGTTTGATGCGTCAGCGAGGACTGGGAAACAGCAGCAGCCAGATCCAGCGCAAGTTGCAGGAGCGTCATGCTGAGGTGTGGTTGGAAAAAACAGTCCAGTATCTGACAGATTGCAAGGGGATTGCCAGTGCTGTCACATCAAACCTGATCCTGCCTGTGACATTTGAACCTGCTCTTTCAATGCCTTCTGTCCCTAAGCACCGGTGGCTAATGCAGGTGTATGCCCAGGATGTCCTGCAAAGGCTGGACGAAATCAAGGCCACTATAACATCTCAATATGGTCGTATCTTAAAAATGGATTCTACTAAAAAAGTGGCCAGAAAACTAGCAGGACGCAGCTATGGCACCGCTACATGGGCAACCAACGTTGGAAATGAGCATGGACAGGTGATCATGTCCGTGCTCACAGCCAGTGAAGGCTTTGGTCTCGGACCAATGATTGAAGGCCTCATCAAGCGATACAGAGTGGCTGGGGTGGCTCCTCCTGAGATAATGTATGTTGACCGAGACTGCTGTGGCAACACTCTTCTGAGGAGGATGTTTGAAGAGTGGGACCAAATGACCATCCGGTTAGATATATGGCACTTCATGCGGAGATTTGCTGTGGGGTGCACCACCGACTCTCACCAGCTGTATGCAACATTTATGAGTCGCCTCAGCCACTGTATTTTCATGTGGGACCAGGACGACCTGACTGCACTTAAGAAGGCGAAGCGCGCAGAGCTGGAAGCTGACCGGAAACCATCATCCGAGGCTGATGTGCTGCGCTGTATCAGCCGTAGTGAGCTAGCCCTACATTGCAGGAGAACCACTCGTGGGACCAAGGAGACCCTGGCGCTGATTGAGAGCCATATTCAGGCCTTTGATGGAGATGCTGGTCGTGACACTCTGGGAGTACCACTAATAAATTCAGCCCGGATGAGAGAGATCTTAAAGTCCCAGCGGAAGCATGTGGCCTGCATCCAGGATCCTGTAGGTGTGCAGCTCTACATGCAGACTGGCACTGTAGTGAAGGGAGGGCACCGCCTGCCAACCTACCGCTGTGCCAGAGGTTCCACTTCGCTTGAGTCATTTCACCTACACCTTAACAGATTCATCCCAGGTAAATAATTGACTTAACTGAATTACTAAAATACTGATATGATGTAATCATATATTTTAAATAATTATGATGATTGCAAGTACAGGTATTTGTGTATTTATGCGTAACCCATTCTGTGGTCTTTTTGTTTTCAATGTACAGGTACACTGGCAAGTGACACCTTCTTCCAGGCGTACCTTTTGGATGGACTTGCAAGGTGGAATGAGGACCGGGCTGTGGCAGCAACAACAGATGAGCAGCAGTCACATTCTTATAATCATCTTCTGCGCCATGCTGTCAATACTCTTGCAGAGGAGGTTATGGGCAAGAAAATCATCCCATATGTTGGGCCAAGAAAGTACACTGGTAGATAACTATTTGTTTTTTTTTAGTTACAATTACAGTCATGTGTACACATACAATTTTTCCACTGAGTTATAATATCCTGGTATATTATCTTATTGTCAATGTTTTAATATTTTAAAGGTGAACTTATTGGAGTGGAGTACCTTTACCAGCAAACTGGTAAAGTTCTGCAGGACTATAAGTTGGCCATTGAAGAGTCAGAGACGACTGAGGTTGGTACAGAGGTGGATGAAGATTATGCTGAACTTGAGGAGATTCACGACATCACTGTCCCCACCTTCGACACAGAACGGACACCTGCTTCTTCTTCAGAAGCATCAGTGTCTGCAGCATCATGTCCAACCCCTCCAGCAACCAGCCCCATGTCATCACTGTCTGTGGTCCCTCCATCACCAGTCCCATCGCCTGTTTTCAAGCCCATGTCATCACTGTCTGTGGTCCCTCCATCACCAGTCCCATCGTCTGTTTTCAAGCCCATGTCATCACTGTCTGTGGTCCCTCCATCACCAGTGCCATCGCCTGTTTTTAGCTCACTACACACTCATTCAAAGCCTGCACTCTCTCCTGAAGCTCATAGCTGTGAGTTTTACCAAAATATTGATAGATGTTTCAGTCACACTAACTCTAATTTAAATTTGTCATATTGAAAGACACAAATACACATTTTAACTAAATATTTACCTTTTTCATGTAGTCCCAGTGGACCAATTATCCACAGAAACTCCTCATCTACCAACATCTGAAGAGAACACTTCACATGATGTAAGTTTCTTTTTAAATGTACATTTATATGTGTTTAAACCAAACCTGGGTAATGTTGCCTATGCTTTCATGTGAATATTTGTATTCATTACTGCTATCAAAAGTTCCTAAATAATCTTTCATTTTAGGATTCTGTTGGACCTGATAATATTGAGGGGTATGGAGCCGTGCAGGACTTGGCAGAGTTTTTGGTTAGCCTTAGAGATCACCGTCTGGCCTTGACTGGAGACGAGTGCGTCAAGATCATCACCCTATGGCAAGCAATGGGGGAGTATGACAAGAACAAGACCATTTACTCACCACGTCATAAAACCACCTTAAAACAGGGACGATTCAGGGCTACAAAGAAGATTGTGGCACCAGGTGTGGAGAGCACAAAAAGGTATGTTAAATTTAGCAAACGAAGGGTATTTTTTGCATAAATATAACTGAAACTGGCTGAAATATCACCACCCATGCAGGGTGGTGACCCTAACCCCTGTTTAATCAAAGTTGTAAAATCTGACGCCTTGATGCCTAGCTTATCTTCCCGCAGCCTTACTTAGTTCAAAGTTAGTTATAACTTAAATTATTAGTTGTGAGTTATGTTTAATGCTGACTTTATGTTGCTATGTTACGTTGCTATGGATGCAGTTCCAACCATACATCAATTTTATTTAGCAAGATTTCTTAATCTTTAAAATTTCTTAATCAATAAAATCACTTTGGATCAATATTTAGTGTCAAATTATTTATCTTTTACTGTCTTTTAGTAAGTAGCCATGTAATAAGCGGGATAATGTGCAGTCTGTATTGTGAAAAATGCCATAACACAGTAACCCAGTAGTGATCTAATTTATGCATATATTTCAACATTGACCATAAAGACAACAAAAAGTAAAACAGACAGAATAGAAAAGGGGAAATAAAACAATTAAACAAAACAATAAAATAATCTTGTATTAATAATATGTATTCTGCTGTCATTTACAGGTGTTTCGTTGGGGCTCATAGTCCTGCACAGTGGCCTGACTGCAACCGAGTGGTGGAGGCCATCTTCACAAGGCTCTGTGCTCTCTACCCAAACGCGGTGCGCTGTGACGGAGTGAGGGTGTCCCGCTTCACAATGGTGGCACGAGCTTACAAGCACATCCGAGAGTGCATCATCACCAATGCTAAGGTGATGACCGAGACCACCATCCAGCTCCCAGAAGTGAACGCTGCAACAGTCACACAATGGTGAGTAAGTTAGCATTGTTACCGCTAACCCTAAACTTAAATCAAAGCAGCTGAGGGCTACACAGAGGTTTCAAGTAATTTACATGGTAGGGTTAGGCCTAAACCTCCCCTACCCCTACCCCTTCCTCTACCCCTAACCCTACCCCTAACCCTTCCTCGAACCCTAACCCTTCCTCTAACCCTACCCCTTCCTCTACCCCTAACCCTAACCCTTCCTCTACCCCTACCCCTTTCTCTACCCCTAACCCTTCCTCTACCCCTAACCCTTCCTCAACCCCTACCCCTTCCTCTAACCCTAACCCTACCCCTACCCCTTCCTCTACCCCTAACCCTTCCTCGAACCCTAACCCTTCCTCTAACCCTAACCCTAACCCTTCCTCTACCCCTACCCCTTTCTCTACCCCTAACCCTTCCTCTACCCCTAACCCTTCCTCTACCCCTAACCCTTCCTCAACCCCTACCCCTTCCTCTAACCCTTCCCTACCCCTACCCCTTCCTCTACCCCTAACCCTTCCTCGAACCCTAACCCTTCCTCGAACCCTACCCCTTCCTCTACCCCTAACCCTTCCTCAACCCCTACCCCTTCCTCTAACCCTAACCCTACCCCTTCCTCTACCCCTAACCCTAACCCTTCCTCTACCCCTAACCCTACCCCTAACCCTTCCTCTACCCCTAACCCTTCCTCTACCCCTAACCCTTCCTCTACCCCTACCCCTTTCTCTACCCCTAACCCTTCCTCGAACCCTAACCCTAACCCTTCCTCTACCCCTAACCCTTCCTCTACCCCTAACCCTTCCTCTACCCCTACCCCTTTCTCTACCCCTAACCCTTCCTCTACCCCTAACCCTTCCTCTACCCATACCCCTACCCCTTTCTCTACCCTTACCCCTTCCTCTAACCCCCGCTCTGTCATGCTGCTGCATCATAGTTGTGAGCAAAAACTTGTTTATCACACATAATTTTGTAATAATAGCGCTTGTTTTATATTTTCCCAGGTTCAGCAGACGCTGCAAGTCACAGGAGCAGGACATTTTAAAGCAGGGAATCCAAGCCCCAGGCGCACCCATGGCAGGACCTGAGAAGCTTCCTGCAGCTATGCAGAAAGGACCAATTCTGTATTCAGCCAATCTGGCTGAGCCTCACCTGTTTGTCCTGCCACCAAACACTGCTGGGGAGGCAAAACTCAAGGGGAGGTCCCAACCTCAGACCATCTCCCAGGCTCCACCATCGCATCAAATGACACATCCTGTCATTGCACCAGCACCACCTGTCTCTCTCCCTTTCGTTCTACCATCTGTGCAGCTTCCTCCAGTGCCTGGTACCTCACAGATGATGTTCTTCAACATCCCATTTCTTTCAGCTATGCCACCATCACCTCAAACACAGACACCCAGTCAAGATGTTCCTTACTCCACTCAGCAATACCGAAAGAGAAAACAGGAGAGGGAAAACACTGGAACTGTCACAAGAAAATATGTGAGGAAGACAGATGTTATTATGTGCAAAAAGTGTAAAAAAGAGAGAAAGCCACCATCACATCTTCAGTACTTCGGCAACTGGTACTGCAAAGAGTCTGAGACTCAGTCATATAGTGAATGGAGGGCTGTGCTAGAGGAACGAGGTTATAGGAAAAAAAAAACTGGAAATGACAACCCTCCAGGTTCTTAATTTCTTATTGTATTTATTTATTTAGTTATTTTTATTTGGTTAATGTTTGCATTATAGAGTAATTTACACATCTCCAACATCTGGGTGGTTTTTCATGTTTTTTTCAACATTCTTCAACAATATTTTCCCAACAGAGACCTAGAGCAGAGTAAACTGCAAGCAGTTTACTCTGCTCTAGGTCTCTGTTGGGAAAATATTTTTTGTATAAATTTAACATATACTAAGTTTACTTTGTTATTTATGTGTGAGTTTTTTTAAATCAAAGTTACTGACTTTCACTTGGTTGGGAAATTGTCAGCTCAGGGAATGATGGGTCTCCAGTTTGCACAATAGATGGCTATTGTCTATTTTACATTTTATTTGATTACATTTCTTTGCAGTTTTTATACTAAGAGAGGTTATTAATAATTATGTATATATGTAAATTAATATTAACAGATGATAATTATTTTTAGTGTATTTGTATAATCCTTGATTTATTTATGTACCTGATTATTATTAATACTATTATTATTATTAATAATAACCTTTCGTTATTATTATTATTATTATCACCACTACTAATTGTTGTTGTAATTATAATAAAATATATAAAAAGGGTCTGGACGTTTCTGTATTTCTTTATTCTTCTTCCTCTTATTATTATTGTTTACCACACCTTTTAATTTCTACACAGAATTATATGAATTTAAAATGTGTATACATTAATTTTTTTAATTTGAATGTGTAATGAATTTGTTATACATACATTTTGTTCGATGTTTTAGTAACTGAATAAACCTTCGTTCATTTAAATGTGTAGAAAAATAACATTAATCACCAATATTTGTCTTATTCTTTGCCTTCATTATCACAAAACGTTACCTCTGGATTATAAATGACGCCTACGTTCCATTTCTACGTTATTTTAGTTAATTTTATATATATTTATTACTCTGGTTTACATGATCAAAAGTTGGGGTCGAGCGGGATTCGATCCGACGATCTCCGGGTACATTTCACGGAGTTGTGGATGGCTTTGATAGACGTATACGCGCCGTCCTTGGCGCAGGCGGTAGAGCATGAGACTCTTAATCTCAGGGTCGTGGGTTCAAGCCCCACGTTGGGCGCTTCTATTAGCGTTCTCACTTCCCGAAGGGCTCTCGTTTTCCAGTGGGGAAAGCCAGTTCTTCGTCGCCTGGCAACGTCCAAGTCTGATTTTTGATTGCCTCACCCACGTCCCTGCTCGCCGGCAGTCTCTGTGGCGCAATCGGTTAGCGCGTTCGGCTGTTAACCGAAAGGTTGGTGGTTCGAGCCCACCCAGGGACGAAGACTGTTTTTCGCTGTCATGCTACCACGCGACCTCTGACACAGGCCCAGAAGTTTGCGCACGTGGGTTGGGTTGCGTTACAGAAACACAGTGGTTGTTTTGTGAAAGTTTACATCAGCTCAAGTTTGCTGTGGCGTGGGGATGGAATGTTCGCGTTTTGTTCCAGGGGGCGGAGGCCC